>NW_008338996.1:70975-168459 GCF_000622305.1 Nannospalax galili | reverse complement strand
TTTTTCGGTCTTTTTGAGACAGGGTTTCCCTGTAGCCCCAGCTGTCCTGGAGCTCACAATGTAGACCAAGCTGGCCTTGAACTCACAGAGATCCTCCTGCCTCTTCCTCCCGAGTGTTGGGTAGTTCCTTATTTTTAAAAAGCTTTTTGTCCACGTTTGTCTTTAGAGTTGGGCTTTATTACCAAGAACTATTCCAAAACTCATATTTTATTAGTTTCATTTTGAATTTGATCAAACACACATTTCAGCCATCTTAGCCATTTTTAAGTGCACAGTTCAATGATGTTAAGTATATTTACATTATTGTACAACCAACTTCCAGAGCTCTTCACCTTGTGAAGCTGAAACTCTACACTCATTAAACAAACACTAGCTCTCCATCCCCACCTCCCAGCTAGGGGGCCACTGTTTTACTGAATTGGACCACTCCAAGGAGCTTTACATACGGGCTTATGTCATATTTGTCTTTCTGTGACTGACTTATTTCTCTTAGCACAAGGTCCTCAAACTTTATCATTACATCATATGTCTGTCCAATCCGTCCCCTGCCAGCAATTATTCTACCATTCACTCATTCATGAGTGGTCAGATGTTTACAAACCTCCTTTACATCGACTGATAACACTGATCTGCTTGGAGGATCCATTTGCTCTTTGTTTGATATTAACACTAATTAATTGAATGTCAGCCTTCTGTGGAGTAGTCACTAGAGACAAGACTGGGGAGAAGAGTTGTTTCTACCTGGAGGAATGTCCCTGGTGTTTACTGTATGAGGCCACATGGCAGTGATGCTTAAATAGAAACAGTTTGACTCAGCATCCATTTCAGCCAAGATGGACCAGAACTGCCGAAAACCCATTCCTTCAGAATTGTATCACAACTGGGCTCTCCAACAAGGGCTCACTTTTTCTTTTATTGAAACAGTATATCCAGAATGAAATGGGGAAGTAAAAGTCAGACTGTTACCTGAGGATTATGTCCCTTCTGACCCCAATCATACACACAACCACAAGGTGTTATGAATTGAATCCCATCTATTGTTTGCAACACAGGTGGGATAATCTTCCTATTGATATTCATCATATACACATACCCTACATACATTGTTTTGGGGTCCAGGGCAAGGAAGGGTCATGAGGAGTTAAGGTCACATGCCCAGGTCACAAGAGAAGCACATGACTAAGTGAGCTTGTTTACATTATAAACAAACTAAGATAAGATTAACTTTTTGGTTGCAAGACTTTTGTCCAGAGTATGCCCACATTGTAAAAGTCATTCCTACAGGTCAGTCTTGGTTGAATGAACAGTGAGTGATGAGCTGTGTCTCTTATATTCTACTCTGTTGCCCAAATCTTTCTCAAAACCTTTATGGCTCCCATTGCCCAGTGACTTACATAAACTCTCCAGTCTGGTGCCCAGGCGGGGTCTGGTATGTCTTCACAGTGTAGCTCTCATTAGCACCCGGATACAGCCTGTACTTAGGTGGCCTTGTTAGCGTTCCTGAAATTCCATGCTGCTTTTTCCCACCTCAGAGCCTTTTCTTCAGCCATTTTCTCTGAACAGTATCTGCTACCTTAAATCCCTGCTCCACCCAATGGGCAAAACTTACCTAGACTTCAAGACCCTCTTAGTTCCATGTCTCTCCCAGCACCAACAACTCGTCTCTTGGTGTTCCTCCTCCTTTCTACACCTGCATTTGCCTCTTTAGCATCTTATGCACCTCACTCTCAGTGGACGCCACCTGAAATTCAGCTTCAGCCTGCTTCACCCTACCATGTGTTCTTACTTAAAGGACAGACACCGTCATTCACCCAGTGCCAAACCAGACATTTCCAGCTGTTTCTGCCACCCTCTTCATTCTCTGTCCAATAAGTCACCCCCTGACACTTCTTTCTTCAAAGTACCTCTCCTTTCAAGGCACATCTTGGGGAGGTGCTTGCTAGGGGGTAGATGTGGCTTCTGTCCCAGGCAGGCCTCCACAGGTGCTCTGAGCACTTGGCCCACCACTGAAGCAGTTGTGCCTAAACTTGGAGGATCCTTGTGCAATTCCTTGCAAGAAATTGCCCTGAGAGACCAGTGGTGCTGGAAAGGACTTTAGGACTTGCTGAGTGGCCAGCAAGAGCGTCCAGGTTCTGCTTCAGTTTGTGCTTTCTACTGTTAGTAAAGGTCATTTGACTTCTCTGTGAGTACCAGGTAGGGAACTAGACAATGATGACGGTCTCCAGACAGGGCCAGGGAACCAATGCTGTTCCCTGACACCACCTGTTGGGGACAAAGTAAGTAAAATGAGGAAACATAGCAAATGATTCTATTAAATTTCATTTATGGGGGCTGGAGAGACAGCTCAGTGGTTAAAAGCACTAGCTGCTCTTGAAGAGGACCCAGGTTCTATTCCTGGTATCCACATGGCAACTAACAAACTGGCCATAACTCCAGTTCCAGGGGATCCAGTGCCCTCTTCTGGCCTCTGCAGACATTGCACTCACAGGTGTACTTACATGGAGGCAAAACACACATGAAATAAAAATAAATAAAAATTAAATTGCATTTATGGACTTTGTCTAAATTTAATTTAAAATTTCAAGCTCTTTTTAAAAGAATATTTTATTATTTTTATTTTATGTGTATGTGTGTATTGCCTGCATGTAGGTAAGTGCACCTGTGTCATGCAATGCCCGAGGAGGACAGAAGAGGCTGTTGAATCCCCTGGAACTGTAGTTACAGATAGTTGTCAGTTGCCATGTGGGTGCTGGGATTTGAACCAGGGTCTTCTGCAAGAACAGTCAGTGTTCTGTCCGCTGAGCCATCTCTCCAGCCCTCTGCTTTTGTTTTTGACATTAAATATTCTATTATACAATGAATAATAAGTTGGTGATTCTTAAAAAAAAAAAAAAAACCGCATTTTAAAAAATGAAGAATTACAGTCAAACTCGAGGCATGGTTGAGGGAGATGCTCATGAAATCACATCCCTATCTGAGGAGCTAGCGGCAGCTGGTGGCTACTGGCAGAGGGAGTTTCCTTTAGGGATGCAGGCCCTGAGAGGGTACCCATGCTTCTGCAATAGTTGGTCCCACACCCAAGCACATTCTCTGCCTCACTAAATGACTCTATGAACATGAAATTTAAAAAGAGAGAGAGAGCATATGAAGTTGGAAAGTAAAAACGGCAGGAGGGATAGGGGAAGAAAAGGAGGGAAGGAATGGAGATTGGATTCAAACACATGCACATGAATGAATATGAAATCAAATATTTAATAAAAATGGAGACTTGCTCACTTGCTGGTTTCTATTATTTTAAATTATGTTGTGATTTATGTTGTATGTGTGCATGTATGCATGGGCACATATGAGCAAGTCAGAGAACAACTTAGATGAATCAGTTCTCTCCTTCCACCATGTGGGTCCCAGGGATTGCATTTATGTCCTCAGGCTTGGTGACAGGTGCCTTTATCCATTGAGCTGTCTTTCCGGCCCTATTCATTCATTCATTTATTTATTTATTTATTTTTAACTTCTGTTGGTTCCTCTCTATTTTTAACTTTGCAGATGCCTGAATCCCAGAGTCTGGGAATGACAGGACCTCACGCCTACTCCTGTCGCTGATGTCCCCAAGGCTGTCATCCAAAGGAGGCTGAAGCTGTCACTAGGGAGAGAAGGCGTGGAGAGCGGCAGTTTGACCCATGTGGGAGTCAGAGACCCCGTGGGTGAGTGTGAGATGGTGGTGAGGCCAGGGTTAGAAACAGGACAATAGTCAATCAGGAGAGTTTAGAGCCGGGCAAGGGGGGAGGGATGGGGGCAGGGAGGTGAATCAGAGAGGAGAGGGAGACAGAAGAGACAGAGCAGCACACAGGGACAGAGGAGGGGGACAGAGAAGCAGAACGAGAGACAAACATGGGCTGTGCAGGCACATGCATATACACACACGTTGCATATCTATATCTGAGCACAAGAATCCCCAGAGAGAGACAGAGGCAGTAAGAGATGGGGAAACAGGCCAGGTAGGTGACAGTGAGGCTGTAGCATCGGGAGTTACTGTGAGAGACACCCACACAGGTGCACTGAGCTACCCAAAGACAGAAGGCCACAGAAACCCAGAGCCAGAGCCAGGAAGACAGTTTTCTAGAAAGAAATGTAGGCGCCTGAGTGAGGCCACAGGGACCCAAGTGGAGCAGCAGGGGAGGTTGGGTGGCTGTGGCCTTGTGCAGCAGCCCTGCCCTTGAGGGGTGTGGGTGGAGGAAGCAGTTTCAGCCCTGGCTGGAGGGCTGCAGGGACTAGATAAGGACGCTGGCCAAAGGAAGGCAGGGAAGGAAAGACCTTTACACATCCCTGGGGAGAAGCCTGGGAGGCTGCTCCAGCACATAGAACAATGGGTACTTGACTTCAGCAGGTCATAAAGAGACAGTGACTAGAAAGAGCAGCAGAGGTCTCCCCAGGGAGAGCGAGAAGTGGGATTATTGAGGGCCTGTCCCTACACTCCCTCATGTCCAGTGCACCCAGAGCACACTCCTGGCCTAGGGTACGGACCTCCCAGTTTTCCCATGGCCCTCCCTCTACTCACGGGAGACCCACCCTTTGAGGGAATGCATAAATGGGGTGCATGCTTGGAACAGCTTGATAAGCCAGGGCTTCAGGCTTTAGCCAGAATGGAGTGGAGAAAGCAAGCAGGGTTACGTAGACAGTGTGATGTCACTCACATAAACCAGAACATCACAAACGGCAATTCCTTTTAAATGACTGTTGACTGGCATAAAATTTAAAAGGAAAGTGGGTTGTGAGGCACACTTACTAGATTATGATGGCGATTGCCACTAAGAAGCAGGAGGAAGACTTAGGGGGTGCGCCCTGAAGTCATCATGTATGCAAATGTTTGTGTGTCTATTATGTATGATGGCATAACAGTGTGTTAATGCAGGGCTGTGAAACAGAAGTATTTGCTATTGTGTTTTCTGGTTTTGTTTGTTTTAGTTTGGGTTTTTTGAGATAGGGTTCCATGCTAGCCTGAACTAACTCAATCCTGTCTTAGCCTCCTAAATACCAAGACTGCAGGTGTGTAACATCATGCCCAGCATTGTTCCATGGTTGGTATTTTTTTTTTGTTGTTGTTGTTTGTTTTTGTTTTTGTCTTTTTGAGACAGGGTCTCCTGTAGCCCCACCTGACCTAGAACTCACTATGTAAACCAGGCTGGCCTTGAACTCAGAGATCTGCCTGCCTCTGCCTCCCAAGTGCTAGGATTAAAGGCGTGTGCCACCAAGCCTGGCTGTTCCACGATTTTTTTCCTTCCATCTTTTTTTACATTTATTTATTTATTTATTTATTTATTTTTTGTTTGTATGTGCACCTTCCTGTGTGGAGATCAGAGGACAACTTGTGGGAATCAGTTCTCTCCTTCTACCATGTGGATCCTGGGGATTGAACTCAGGTCCCCAGGCTTGGTGGCAAGTGCCTTTACCTGCTTAGACGTCTCACCAGCTCTTTCTGGCTGTCATGTTTTTTTCCAGAGAGGGAGGGAGCAAGGGAGGGAGAGATCATGGCCCTCCTTTAGACCTACCCCAAATGCCTCCCCCTGGAGGAATGCTTCTAGGACCCCATCCAGGGTTTGATTCCACATGGTCTCCCTTTACTCTGCACCAAGCTTTCAGGGCTCTAAGCACCCACTGTGTTACCCCTAATGATGCTCTCAGACTGTCTCTCCAAGGAGATGACAACACTGCCAGCAAAACCTGCAGCTTTGGGGCTGGCAAGATGCCAGTAAGCCTGGAGATCTAAGTTCCATCCATAGGGTCTACATGTCGGAAGGCGAGGACTGACTCCTGCAAGTTGTCCTCTTACCTTCACATATGTCTGTGGCATGCCCATGCCCACACACATACAGATATAAAATAAATAATCTTTTGGGGCTGGAGAGATGGCTCAGCGGTTAAGAACACTGGTTGTTCTTGCAGAAGACCCGGGTTCAAATCCCAGCACCCACATGGCAGCTAACAACTGTCTGTAACTCCAGTCGCAGGGGATCCGACAGCCTCTTCTGTCCTCCGAGGGCATTGCATGACACGGGTTCACTTACCTACATGCAGGCAATACATGCATACACATAAAAATAATAAATATGATTTTTTTTAAGTTTAAAAAAAATCTTTTAAAGGCTTACAGCTTTGAACCACCAAATTCTACCAGCTGCTGATAAAATGGAGCTACTGTGGAGAGAGGAAGAAAAAAAATCAGTCTCTCTCCTTACCTCCACCAGGGTCCCACCATTATAGAGAGCATGCTGCTGAAAGCTGGCTAGATGAGACAGAACGGCTAACTGCCTCACGAAAAAATGTCACAGTGAATACCGGACCTGGGACTCAAGTTGACCTGTTGGGTGAGGGTAGGTCTAGGTATTAGGCAGTTGAGGCACTTGCCACTTCTAAAACACTTCCCTAGTATACAGAAGGGGACAGTGAGGCATGGATATGTGGGGCGGGAGGTGACTTGCCTATCAATAACAAGTAAGTGACAGAGCTGGGACTTGAACCCACATTTAATTGGGACTTTTAGAGCACTAGGTTCAAAGGTGTTTTATGTCTTCATGGGATATTAAAATTGCAGGGTTTGAGAAACAGGAAAGGACCTTAAAGGTCATCTAGACCCCCTATTTGTAGTGATGAATTTAAGGGTTGAAGAATGCAAATGATTCACAAAGACCCTTTGATGTCCCAAAGTCCCTGCTGAAAAAAAGCAAGCCTCATCATGCCATCCATCTCTTGGATTCTCAGAACTGAGTGATTACAAGTTAGAACCATGTTAATAATAGGCAACTTGGTGTCCAGACCTAGAGCCGATTGGAAACCATAAATTAGAATGTGGAGAAGGGCAGCTTCCCCGCAGAGATGCCTGGAATGCTGGACCAGGGGCTGCAGGCTGGTTTAACTTGCTCTCCCTTCCTCTGCTCCATCTCTCACTCTCTGATCATAGTCTTCTGTAGCCCTGCTCAAAAGCCTTCAGCATCTTTCCGCCTGGAGGGCTGAGTACTTAGTCTCCTGCCCCACCGCCATCCCTCCATCCCTAACTTCTTTCTCTAGTTAGTGAACTCTTCAAAGTGCAAACCGTGCCCCTCTTGGTCAGAGATTCTCTAGCGCCCTCAGGAAAAGTCAGAATTCCTAACCCAAAGTCTTAACTGGAAGGTTGCTCAGCCCCTCCTCACTCTAGCTTCCCTTTAACTTTGGCTTCAGCCATATAGACTGTCCACATGCTTGGCACTTCAGAGTGTTAACACTCTGTTCCTACTGCCTGGGACACTTCAGACATAAGTGACCATGGCTGCCTGGTATCCTTGGTGATCTCCCCTGGCTGGCTTAGTGAGGCAGGAAAATATAAAATAACGGAGGAGGAAGTTCCAGAGGTTAATACACAAAGAATAGCAGCAGGAAGACTGGCAGCCCTTAGTCTACCTGAGCGTTGTTCAGCCAAGGACGTACGCTCTGAAAAGCCCTGTGCTGTACAACTTGGGAGAGGTGGGTAGTGTGTTAGTGACCCCTAAAAGGTCACTGAGGACCTCACCTCAACCCTCCTCTCCCCTCTTGTCCTCTTGGAGACAGAACCCAGGGGAGGTGTGGCACACCACCAGACCCCTCTGTATCTCCCCTTCAATAAGTATCTGTGCGTCTCTAGAATTCATTGCAAAGAGGCACAAGAACCTGGAAATAACAGCATCTGCTTTCTAGATTCAGATCCGGACCCATTACATTAGCACCCTCTCAAAGCCATTCCCACTGCCTCTGGACTGTCCCCACCACACTGTCCCATCTGATTGCACGTAATGGCTTTAATGTCTGCCTCCTGCCCAGACTGTGGGCGCTGAGAGGGAGGGACTTCTATTCATTGCCACACGCTCAGGCCAGGAACGAAGGCTCACATACACTATGCATTCCCCAGGTATCTGCTAAAAAACCAAATACTTTGAATGCATTTGGCTCCTGGATAGGATGGGTTTATTCATTCACCAAATGCTGAAGTATCTTAGTCCACGCTTTTTGAGCATCCTTGGAGGCTCGTTCTGCAGGATTCAGAGATGAACCAGTCACCCCTAGGTCCCTGACCTCACAGTCCATGGAAGAGACAAACGTTCAACAGGTGTAGTGTAACATGATGTTGAGCATCACAGGGAAGACAAAGCCGGGGTAAGGAACTGAGCAGGGTGAGATGGGGTAGTCAGGGAATGCCTCTTAGAGGTGGGTGGCATCTCAGTGACAAACCCGTCCTGCTGAGAGACAGGACTGCTTGGGGTTGGCTGCATCCAGGTGTAGCAGACCCAGATTTTCAAACCCTCCGCCTTGGAGCCAAGATTTCGGAGTGGGGACTTCAACAGTCTGTGAGGCAGGAAGGAAGCTTCAAGCTGCTCTTCATAACAGCTGTGATTGGGTTCTTTCTGCGTGGCGAGAGGCGGCTTTGTGCACCGAGGCCTCGGCGGCTGATTGTGGCCGAGCGATTGGCACCCACAGACCACGGCCGCCAGGGTTTACCACGCACCCCCAGCGCCCGGGCGGGCCGTGCGCAGCGCGCCAGCCCAATCTCGCCTCCTATATTCAGAGTTGATTAGACGCTATTTCTGCCTGGATTTTCAGAAGGCTCAAGAGCTTTTTTAATCACTACAGTGGCTCATTACGGTTTTGCAGTGACACTCATGTCCTTCAGTTCTCTTCTCAGATTAGATTCTATAGTCAGATGAATATTGGATGATTTCATTACATACAAATGCAATCAACAGTTTTGCATAAATTTCTTCTCTTTTCTTGAGTTTCAATTGACCCCAGCACCCATGGTGGCAGGCGCGATCCACATGCAAATGAGCTGGGTTTGCAGCCGAGGAGAGGGGCTGGGAGGAGGCGGGTACTAGCTCCAGCCCAGGGAGGCAGCAGCCTTGATTGCTCAGGCTTTGGGAGAAGGGCCCTCGAGAAGGGGGGTGGGGGTGGGGGGGTTGATGGGCAGCCCCTACGGCTGGTCCAGAGCCCCACATCTGCCTGGTGTTCCTCTGGATGAACTGAGGCACAGGCTTGCTCAAAGTGGAGAGACTGTCTGGGCAAAGAATGGACAGTGGAGTTCCTGGCCGGCATCTGGCTCACAGGGGGTGCATTGAAGATGCCTCGTGGTGGCGGGGCTCTTTAACAACTGGCCAGGCCCTGTGTTTCAGTGTTTTAACAACTGGCCGCACAGTGCATTCCTATGCTGCGCGGTGGCTCTGCCCCACTGAGAGGCGCTGCCTCTGCTGTGGTTATTATCCTGGTAGACCTCATTACTCTTTCTGAGTGCCTTGAGCTGTGGTTCCCAGAGCAATCAGCGCAAGTCAAAAGCCAGCCTAAGGCAGATGGGAGAGTCTGGAGCCTAAACGGTTGTTCTCAGTGTGTGGATTTCTCCAGCTCTTTTGTGGTGGAAGGGAGGGGAGGGACATTCTCAAGGTTGGTCCTCTGAAGGCTTCTAGCCTATCTTTTATGGATGCTTGATGCGTTCTGCTTGTTCTCTTCTAGGGCTGAAGAGCTCCCTCCCTGCTGGACTCTTACTAGCTCACTGGGTTCCTTGGTGAAAAGGAATTTTCTGTGTGTTTTCACAGCACCTGTCTGTCCTCACCTTAGCCTTGGCCTCTGGGTCCCACAGCCAGTCTCTGCTTGATCAGCCCATGGTGAGCAGGTAGTGACCCAGGGCATGGGTGTGGTCTTCTCTAGGGCTGCAGCTTCCATAAGGCAGACCCCAGCCCTACCCACAACTACCTCAGGTGCCCCTAGTGGCTACCATGAGTCCTAGTCCTGGCTGTACTACATACCAGGTTTACGGGGGAGAGGAGGTGGGAGGGGACCCAGCTGTGTACCTCATACCACCCAGAAGGCAGGAACAGATCCAGGGTCTGCATGTCCCCCACCTCACTTCCTTCAGGCAAGTCTTTAGAACAGCTTCTACTGTGAACACAGACGAGTCCTAGAGGGTGGATTGTTTGGGACCTAGAGACAGCCTTGCAGATGCACAAGTCACCATGACCCAGCAAGGATGTGCTGTCTTCATCTTGCACACGGTGGAGTCCTGAAGTGGGCAGAGTGATGGCCAGTCATTGACATGAATGGGTCACCCCTCTGCTGCACAGCCAGGCTTAGGCCCTTCTTATACGTTCTTTCACTCCCCAGGCCCAGCTTGTAGACATCTAGGAATCTGTATTTAAGTCAGTGGGGCTACTGAGACCCAGAGAGGGAAAGGGTTAGTAAAGAGTCACACAGCATTGAAGCCATAACCTTCGTTTTGTTGTTGTTGCTATTTTAAAATATACTTTATTATTTTTATTTTGTGTGTATGAGTGTATTGCCTGCATGTATGTAAGTGCACCTGTGTCGTATAGTTCCCTCAGAGAACAGAAGAGGGAGTCGGATTCCCTGGAACTGAAGTTTCAAACAGTTGTTAGCTGCCATGTAGGTGCTGGGATTCAATCCCAGGTCTTCTGCAAGAACAGCCAGTGTTCTTAAATGCTGAGCTGTCTTTCTAGCCTGATATATACCCTTCTTATGTAGTCTGGAGGTTCTTCCCTGTTCTTCTGCCCCTGTGGACCGCTCCTTTTTATGACTTCCCCCTCATTGCTCATGCAGTCTGCCTTCTGCCTTTCCTCAGTTTCTTGCCTCTTCTTTTTGTATACATCTGTGCACATTTTCCCCCTGGCTCCTCCCAGCTCTGCCTCCTGGTCTCTCTCTCTCTCTCTCTCTCTCTCTCTCTCTCTCTCTCTCTCTATCCTAGCTCTGTATCTGACAGCAGTCCCTTTGCCAGGAGACACCTGTTCCTTTGCTCTCAGTGGTGTGTGTTGCTGGAGCTGGCCTCTGATTGGAGTAAGGTGATCTGAGACCCCAGGGCTACCCCCTCCTGCTAGAGCTCTGACCCCTAGAAGGGTTTGTTTTCTGACCTCTCCAAAGCCTTCCTGCAAGTGGCCTGCCCTGACCATCCAGCTTTCCAGTCAAGGAAAGCAGGGAATGAGCCATCTCTCATCCACTGCATATGTGACACAGATGGTAGATGGTCTGGAACCCAGAGAAAGACAAGACGCACAAGTCATCAGGCACCCGTAAGGAATGTGTCATCATGTCATTCAGGTCCTGATGGAGTCCTGAAATGGACAGAGTCATGGCAGACCTGCTCTTTCCAGCCTGGGAGACAGAGCTGGGAGGGCCCAAGGCCACCCTGACTCAGTAAGCTGCCTAGGATCATCCTATCTCTCTCACTTCCAGGACTTCCTGGACCAATGAACTTCTTCCTCAATCTGGCCAGAACCTGGTCCTGCCCCACCTGGCCAGACTCCTTTCCTTTGCACACTCACCTCTCCCATCCTGGCTCAGAGGCTGCCCCCATACTACGTGATTTCTGACCCTGAGCTGTGGCACACACAGGTTGGAGAGGAGAGGACTGACTCTGGATGAGTGGGCCATGCTAAATCCCAACTCTGCCACTTGTTAGTTGGGCCATCTTAGGCAAGCAACTTAACCTCTCTGAGCTGGTTTCCTCCTCTGTAAAATGCAGACAGCACCCCTTCCTTGCAAAGCTGTTATTAGGATTAGCTGTGAGGGTAACCTGGTCCAGAGCTGGGTATAAAGTAGACATTCAACAAAGCATTTGCTAGGGATAAATAAATGAATCAATAATAGATGAGTTGTAGAATTTAGGCATATGTATGTGGGGGGGTGGAGAGCGAGTGCCAGGTGTCAGGGATGACATGAATGATCAAGGGTGTGGAGGAAAGAGACCTTAGAACAGGGGCAGAAGTGGACAATACCCATGCAGACAGAGGTATCAAGGGGAAGTGTCGGGCAGGTGATGGTGCAGGGACACAATTGCATGGTCTGGAGGCCAGGCGGGAGGGCTTTGCTTGCTTGCTGGGCGTCTCCTAGTTCAGGGACAGGAATGACCCGAGGACCTTACTATGTGACTCCAGTGCTCCAGGTGGCTCAGAGTGATCACAGCAGCAACAGCGCCCCCCCCCCCAAGTAGAGGCATCATCTGCTCTTCACAGGAACTCATTAGCTTCATGTTACAGATGGGCAAACTGAGGGCCAGAGGAAGGGAGGGTTTGTTCTGGCCCACTCAGCTAGGACTGTTCCAGTCAGGACTCAGACTCTGGTCTAGCTTGCTCCGGAACTGGGTGTTCAGTCCCCTTGTGCCATTCTGTGTGCCATTCAACCTTCCAAAGGAAGGATCCATATCTCTGGGCAGGGAAAATGTGTGCATCAGGTAGCTTGGAAACACCTCCCATGAATGGGGGGGAGTAAAGAGGGCATTGCTAGAGGACGAGGTGTGGAGGCTCCTAACTGTGATCTGTTTTAGCTGGGGTCCATTTCCTCTGCCCCATTTGGCCTAGTTAGTGCCTCTATCTTGCTGATCCACAGAAAAGTCCTTGTGATACCACCCTGCACCCACCTCTTGCTGCAGGACTGTGGCCAAGTAGACTCCCCCCTTTCTGATCCCTGTGTGCCCCAGTTATGAAGAAAGGCTAGCAGTACCCACAAGCTGGGTGCAGCTGAAGGTCTGTCAGGGCCAACTTAGGGCTGCGTGCAGAGATAGTGCTGGGCAATGCTGGCTCTGTCTCCCATCCCCAAGGGGACTGAACCCCTGGGTCAGACAAGACCTCACTTCTATACAACAAAAGCCAAAAGAGACTGTATGTGCTATGGTCAGACTCTGATGCTGACATCTCCCAGAGTGGGCACTGAATCTAGCTCTATGATAACCTTAGATGTACTCTAGGGATTGTACATCCAGAGTCTTTCCCCTACAATCTAGGACGTCAGGTAGGTTTGAGCCCTTCTGCTCACAAGGTCGAATAGAGGACAGGGATGTAGCTCAGTTGGCAGAATGTTTGCATAGCACACATGAGGTCCTGGGTTCCACCATTAGCACCAGTAGAACCGTGGTGGCCCACATCTGTAACCCAGCACTTGGGAGGTAGATCTACAGCAGGAAGATCAGACATCCAAAGTCATTCTTGGATACATAGTGAATTCAAGGCCAGCCTGCTTTACATGAGGTCATGTTTATCAATCCAGTCAATCAATCAATCAACCAATCAATCAATCATCAGTCAATCAATCTTCAAGCAATCAGTCCATCCATCCATCAGTCAGTCAATCAAATAGAGTCTGTCTGCATGCACAGGGTGGGGACAGGGTACCTCTCATGAGCCAACTCACTCATATTTCCAACAAAATACACACCAAGTGGTGCAACAAAAATTCCAGTAACCCCTCCTTAGCTCGGTTTTAGCATCAGGCCCAGGACAACTTTTTGGTCACTGAAGCTTCTGAATTTCAACACCTTGGAGGACACAGAATCATGGGCCTGAGAGCTAGCCTGTGGGGCTGATGTGAGGAAGAGCTGAGTTACTATATATAGGGCACTCAGACCCAGGCCTGGCATACGATGACTGCTGTAGACACTAGGGCCTGTATCCAGTTCCTCCCTTGCTCAGGACACTCCTATGGCTTCCAAGTCCTCTGGATAAAGTGCAGGTAACTTAGCCTGGCATCCAGGGCCCTTTCTGACTGGAGTCCTGCCCATCTCCTGTCTCAGGTGTTTCACCTAGACCTCCTGCACCCTAAGCTCTGGCTTCAATGACCTTCCCCCCCCCCCCTTTATTTGAGTTCCTTGCATGCACCAGGTCCTCTTTCTGCAGACTGCTTCACTGACTGCCTCTTTTGCCCGAAGTGGGACTTCTCATCTAATTTTTTAAAGTACTTTATTTATTACTTTTTTTTTTTTTTTGGTCTTTTTGAGACAGGGTCTCCCTGTAGCCCCAGCTGGCTGGGAACTCGCTCTGTAGACCAGGCTGGCCTCGAACTCACAGAGATCTGCCTGCCTCTGCCTCCCAAGTGATGGGACTAAAGGTGTGTGCCACCGCACCTGGCTACTTATTACTATTTTTTATGTGTATATTGCTTGCATGTATGTAAATTCACCTGTGTCTTGCAGTGCTGTTGGAGATCAAAAGAGGGTGCTGGATCCCCTGGAACTGGAGTTATGAATGGTTGTTAGCTGTCCTGGGTCCTCTTTGCAAGAGCAGCCAGTACTGTTAACTGCTAAGCCATGTCTCCAGCCTGCACTTAGATTTTTTAAAAAAATTTTGCGTGGTCCTAAGCGGGCGTGGTGGCTCACACCTTTAATCCCAGCACGCGGGAGGCAGAGGCAGGTGGATTTCTGTGAGTTTCAAGGCCAGCCTGGTCTACATAGTGAGTTCCAGGACAGCTGGGGCTACAGGGAGACTCTGTCTCAAAAAAAAATTTTTTTTTTGCGTAGTCCTATAGGTCAAATGGCTCAACCCCCGCGCAACAAGAGCTGTGAAAGCTGCAGGTCTCGCACTAGACTGACCTCTCTGAGGGAAGTGGCCACATGTGTAGTCTTCTTGGCACACAGCTGGTGTAGAACAACTGGATTTCCTCACCCAGCCATGGCTCAGCTTCAACTCAGGAACTGAGTATTCAATGTGTTTGTTGAATGAATAAATGAAACACAGCTTTGGAAGGAAGATTTCCCTTTAAGGGCCCCCATGTGCACCCCAGGAGAAGAGTCTTGAAATCCTTGTCCTTCCCTCCTCAAATTCCTTAAGTGAGTTTTATAAAGGGGACCAAGCTTCACAGAGCCTCCAGGATTGCAGACCTTGGGGAGGTGGCTTCAGCACATCAGGCAAAAACCACTTGTCAGGGTTTGGTAGAGCCTCTGGGGTCTGGGGAGCAGGGGTGGGTCGAAAGAGGCCTCGGGGGCTCTGAAGCAATTGCTATAAAATAAACTCTATAATCAGGTAAATGCGTGCACACGGGGGTGGTTCCCGTGCAGCTGCGGGCGTCCTCTGGCCAGCCAGAGGGGACCTGTCTAATCTCAGCGTAATGAAAACGTGGGTCTAATTACTACAGCAGGCCAGGGCTGGGTTGAGACTGGAGTGGGGGAGCTGGTCCTGGCAGTGGAGTTAGATTTAAACTGTCAGGCCGAATCTGGGAGAGGCCTGATTACCTGGCCTGCCTGGGCTTTGTGTCGACTGTAATTTCCTGGTCACCAGCCGTGAAGCTGGGGCTACCTTCCTTTTCCTGCAATGGGGGTCCAGGCCCTGCCTTGCTGACCCTTCATTTCCATGCCAGATCCACCCAGAAGAGCTGGCTTGGGCCCTAATAGCTGTTCCTATGGGGGAGATAGGGAAACGGATATACAGGTCAACCATGCTGGCTATGTGTGATACCTGTCTCAGGTTATATGATGTAAGGATTGTGTACATTAGCAGGATATGGATGACATTGTGCAGGAGACACACATATCATACACACATTTGAGGTGTTCCCATTACATGTGGAATATGTGGGATGCAGGTATAAGTGGTATGGAGATGCATATAAATGATACGGGTGGCGTGTCTGTGGACTGTGTGCAGTTAATTCATCAATTAGGCACACTGAAGGGTCATACACATGTGCAGTATGATCATGTTACCTGCATGTAAGATATATGCACAGACCAGGGCCATGTGTGCACAGGTAACTTGGGTATTCATAGTGATGTGGACTGTTCATGGATGAAGTCTTCCTTGCCTACCTACTGTCCCCCAGCACCAGCTGGGTGCTTGGAGGTAGGCGGTAGGTGGGAATTGGTTATAAAGTTGTTGAATGAGTTTATGTCACTATAAAAGGTACCAGAGAGCTGTGTGGTGCACATTTTAAAGACTCGAGCATAGACTGTGTGTGTGTGTGTGTGTGTGTGTGTGTGTGTGTGTGCATTCTCCTGCTGTGGATCTTGGCATGCTGAGGGCAAGACTGTAGAGTGCTCCTGATGAGATGGATTCATTCAGGGTGGTATGGCTGGAGATAGTGGACTGTGGTCATACAGGTTTGTGATCAGGGCCTGCCTCCTCCACTGGCAGACTGTGTGACCACTGGCGTGTTAGTTACTTTTCTTGTTGTGATAAAATACCTGATAAAAGCAATTTAAAGGAGGAAAGTTTAGGACTAGTGAGATGGCTTAGTGGGTGAAGGTGCTTGTCGCAGGCCCAATGACCTGAGTTCGGTCCCTGGAGCCCACATTGTGGAAGGAGAGAATTGACTCTCACATGTTGTCCTCCATTCTTCATGTGCACACCACGGCACACATACATACTCATTCATACAAATAAATGAATGCATTGATTTTTTTTTTTAAGGCGAAAGGGTTTATTTTGGTTCACAGTTTGAGAGTACAGTCCATCCTGGGAGGGCAGGCATGGCAGCAGGAGTCTGAGGCAGCTGGTTGAGTTGTGTCTGCAGTCAAGAAGCAGGGAGAGATGGATGCTCAGTTTGCTGAGTGTCTTTTTTCCTAGTTCATATTCCAGCCCATGATGGGTGCTGCTCGCATGAGGGTGGGTCTTCTCACCCAGTTAGCCCAATCTATAATCTTCCTCCCAGACATGCTCAGAGATATGTCTCCAAGGTAATTCTTGATCCTGTCAGGTTGACAATCACTAAAGGTAAGTCGCTTAACCTCTCTGAGCCTGCCTCTTCCTCTGTAGGATGGCTAAAAATCCTGGCTAACATTTGTTGAGCCCACATGAAGCCTGGTGCTGTACCTGGTGCTTATCTTGCTGGTTTAACCACAATCCTAGAAAAGTAAGCACTACACTTGCTCCCAGCTCCCATTTCACAGGTGGGGAAACAGAAACTGTCAGCCAGGTAACAGTGACACAGGATTCAAACCCAGGCAGTCTGACTGCAGAATGAGTTTGCACTGCCAGGCTGATGGGGCACACCTACTACACAGATGCATCATACAGATGTACTCTACCAGCTCTAGATCTGGCACATAGCAAGAACCCAGAAAATGCCATTGGCACGTGGTATGCACATATAGGATGTATCAAACAGCTTGAAGAGAACAAGTGAGAAATACATGTGAAATGTGTCTATGTGCAAGTCATGGAGGTGAGTTTGCATGGTGTGCACAGATTACATTTGTACAGGGCATGTGAGACACACATGTGCTTATTTTTACATGAAAATGGCAACACAAGGCGTGCAAACCAATGTAGCATGATGTCTTGGGATGTATGATAAAGCATGCAGTTTCTGAGATTAGGAGACAGAGACTTGAGGTCTGTGACACAGATGAGCCTACCCAGGGTAATGACAGACATCTAAGGGGCAGATATGCCCTGGGTGACAGACAGTAGAGATAGGGATATGGACTTGCACATAGTGGACACACAAGTTTTATGTGTGTGCGTGCGCACGTGTGCATGCATATACACAGTGGCACAGTGCCTAGGCTTGGTAGCGTGTTATTTTTACTGTTTGAAATGCATTTGTTTATTAGTGATTCACATTCTGTGCATCTTCGCTCAAGCTAACGGACCACCCTATTTAAAACAGACAGTTTCCGGGTGCCAGTCCCCTCTTCGCTGTGCTCTATAAAATGTAATGTACCTTTAACGTATGACATAACACATTTTAAAACATTGTGTGTGTGTTGTGTATGTTTGTGGTGTAGTGGTACATGCATGTAAGTATGCATTTGGGTGTGTACAGGCCTGCAGAGGCCAGGGGAAGATGCTGTTTCTGCTAGGCTGGTCAGCCATCCAGCTCCCAGGTTCTGCCTGTCTCCACCACCACAACACTGCAGTTTGCTTATACTTGCAGTCAAGCCTTGATGGCGCTTTATGTAGGTGCTGGGAATTCGAACTCAGGTCCTCATACTTGCACGGCCTGTTACCCACTCAGCCATCTCCCCAGCTAGTCATAATTCACGTGATTTATGATGCTTGTGACTTTCTCCCGCACCAGAGCGGGAGCCTCTGTTGAATTTTCCTCTACTGAGTCCCCAGCCTGGTAGGTTGCAGAGGTCCAAGCTGTATTTGCTAATAACTGGATATGCAGTGCAGCACTGTGGGGGTCGCTGCACAGAGCAGATCCATGCCTGTCGCCAGGGGAGTGGGGCCACCTTTCGGCACGCGCGTGCATGGTGCCTGCGCGCTCACTTGGGTGCTCCTGGTGTTTAGTTTAGGTGGTGGGCGCACCCCAGTTGCAGGCTGGCCATCTCTGGGTCACCTTGCTTTCCTACACTGTGGTCCTGGCCGTGGGCCGAGGCCCCTCCCAGCGCTCTCCGGGGCGCGACCCCGAGTACTCGCGCAGGGACCCGGCTCGGCGCGTTTCCCGGCGGCCACAGGGCGGAGGAGGGAGCGGCCCACTGCCAGGCCGGCTGGCAGGAAGCGCTCATTGTCCCGGCGGGGAGTTCCCGGCCGGCACAGACTTAAAAGAAGAGCCCCCTGCCCCGCCGATTCGGTCATCCGCTCCGGGCATGCTCAGTGGCCACGCCCTGCAGCTCCAGAACCGGGTTCGAATCCCCGCGCGCTGCGCAGATCCACTGGGTCAGGCTGCCTGCTCCGCGCGGTGGCCCTGGCATCCTCCGGAAGGCGCAGGTCGGGGGCGGGGACCGCGTTTCATGGGAAGTTTTACCAGCTGATGGGAACCCGCCAGTACAGCTCTAGTGAGCTAGTGCGACCCGGGGTGCCCACATCGGGGCCTGAAAGACCCTCTTTTAGGTAGGATTTTGCCTGCTAGCGCTATGATGGATGGGGAAACTGTGGCCCGGAAGGGGACAGACTGGCTCAAGGTCGCCAATCACAGTCTGACACAATCACAGTTTTGACGGTGTCAGGGACCCTTTTCTCGGTGTGTCCGGAACAGCCACTTTTGTGGTTGTGGATTGTAGTGGATTGAATCCTGATGTCCCATTCTGTCCCGTCTGGAGGTGAGTAGGAGGAAACTGAGGCTCAAAGAAGTGGAATCTTTTGCTGTTCCCACTAAGCCCAGAGAAGTCAGGTGAGTGGTTCAAGGTCACACAGCAAAACGGTTGTGAAGTAGGGCCCTGG
Source organism: Nannospalax galili (assembly GCF_000622305.1). Classification (NCBI taxonomy): domain Eukaryota; kingdom Metazoa; phylum Chordata; class Mammalia; order Rodentia; family Spalacidae; genus Nannospalax; species Nannospalax galili. The sequence continues at coordinate 149,581 of NW_008338996.1, read as the reverse complement.
CCTCCACCCACCGCGGGGCCTGGACCTCTTCCTGGGGACAGTCTTCTCCCTGCGTCCTGAGATGTTGGGGACCCATCCTGAGGGATCTTCGATGACTGGGCCAGGAGATTCTGATTATGGAGGAACGGCCTCCCCTCCACCCCTGCCCCCCACCCGGGAACCCTACACCGGGGGTAATTGAGATCAGATGCAGTTGTGACCCGCGGAATGCTCCCGGGAACCTGGAAGCATTTATTGTCTGGAAGGGGATCCAGGGCCCCCTCCCGACCTCCCTCCTCCTTCCCTCCCTCACTGCCTCCTCCCCAGGCGGCTGAAGGTGGACTGCAGAGGAGCCTCGGGTGCTGCCTGGGGTTAGAGCTCCGCCTTGATGAATAGAACTGCTGAAAGCGCCGGCCTGGCTTCCTCCTTCCTGGGGATACAGTTACAGGGGCCCAGACTTCCTGCCCCTCCGGCAGCCTCTCCTTGCAGGGTGGATCTGCAGGCTCTCCGGCAAGCCACGCGGCAGCTGGCCCGGGTTCAGTCAGACTGGGGGCTCAAATGTCACCTCCTCGGGGAGGCCCTCCCTGACCACCTCCTAGGAACCAGGCCACCTACAGGCAGCCCCTCCACCCAGCCTGTTTCCTTTGGGTCAGATCCCTTATGACCAGCTGTTATTTTCTTATAACAACAGTGTTTACCTCGGCCCTCAAGCCCTGGAGGGCCTCAGCGAGTGGGGGACTGTGTCACACAGCATAGGTGTTCAGTAAGTACTAGTTAAATGACCAGGACAATGAACCAGCATTTCCCAACCCTCTCCCTTTGACCTCTGAGAATGGAACTTGACCTTGAATCTCTGTAGCTGAGATTTCCCACCCCTGCCCTCCTGACTCCAATTCATCATGACTTCACTTTTTCTAAAACTCCAGTTTCTGCCTCCTCTTCTCCCACACCAGACCTGGAAGCTCCTGGCTGGCCCTGGACCCTGAAGCCTCAGTGCCTGAATACCCTGCTTGGCTCTCCTCTCTCCTGTGGTGTGACTCTGGGCAAGTGTCTTGCTCTTCCTGAGCTGGGAGAATTCTTCAAACAAAAGCCAATATGGGATTGACAAGGGTGAAAGAAGGGAAGGGGGCTTGAACGCCCAGTGCCTGGACTTGTGGTCTCAGTGCTGCCCCCAGGGGAGCACTAAGCTTTGAAGAACATGCTTTAAAACATAGTTTAAAAACACCACTTGGAGTTGGGCGTGGTGGTGCACACCTGTAGTCCCAGCACTGGGGAGGCAGAGGCAGGGAGGCAGAGGCAGGCAGATCTCTGTGAGTTCAAGGCCAGCCTGGTCTATATAGTGAGTTCCAGGACAGCTGGGGCTATAGGGAGACTCTGTCTCAAAAAAATTAAAAAAAAAAAAAAAAAAAAGTTCAAAAAAACCCAAAACAACAACAACAAAAAACCACCACTCGGATGGTTTCTTTAAAAAATATTTTAGGGGCTGGAGAGTTAGCTCAGCAGCAAAGAGCACTGGCTGCTCTTGCAGAGGACCTGGGTTTGAGTCCCAGCATCTACATTGCGACTAACAACCATCTGTAACTCCAGTTCCAGGAGAATCTGATACCATCTGACCTCCATGGGCATTGTAAGACTTACATATATGCAGGCAACACACACACACACACACACACACACACACACACACATATTTTAAAAATTAAATATATATCGTGTGTGTGTGTGTGTGCCTGTACATGCCTGTGCCATTGTGTATTTGTGGACATCAGATGACATGTCAGAGTTGGTTCTCTCCTACCATGTGGTTTCTGGGATTGAACTCAGGCAGTTATGCTTGGCAGCAATCACCTTTAGACCCTGAACCATCTTGCCTGGCCTCAGTGATTTCTTAGTGTCTTAGGGCCATACTATGCATGCCTCTGTACTGTCTTCCTGAGATGTCTGGTTGCAGTGTGTCCATCCATTCAAATCGATGTGCCTCAGTGTGCGCTGGCCTTGGTGTTAAACCCTCATCGCCAGCTCCCTGTCTCATTTTCTTTTCCCTCTCTGTCAAGCAGCCTGGAAGCACAGCTGCATGTGTCAGCACACCTTTGTGTGACCTGAAGAAGTCCCCTTCTGGGAGAACCACAGCCCTGCTGGATTGTGGCTGTGCCAGCAGAAGGCAGCTGGCTTCCCGACTGACAAGTCTTGCCACTAGAGGCAGATTGGCTGAAATTCAGCCCTTCAGGTGTCTTGTTCACTGCTGATTGAAGGGCCTGGAACTGTGTCTGGCACATAGAAGATGCTCAGTAAATATCCAGTCAGGGTGGCTTCCTATGTGTGACCTGGGCTTGACTTGATAGTCCTCTGCTACCACGTTGGAATTCACAGTGTTATTTGAGCAAGTGGCTGCATGCACATTTTCATTTTTGCACTGATCTCAGTGTGTGCTCCTTAAGGCCTGCCTGGTCTGCCAGATGCCAGCTAGGTGAGGCTTGACACACTACTCTGAGGCAGTCAGCCATAATCCCTACCCTGGAGGAGCTTAGGATTCACTTGTTTGAGGTTCTTGGTGTCCGCTGGAGGGCGGAGAGGCAGTGCCAGGGCTGTTTTGGGAGAGGAGTGATGCCCTAAGGAGCACTGGAGCAGGCTTTCTGGAAGCAGACCCCCAGGGTTGACATTAGAAGAATTTAACTCAAAAGGAGAGGGGAAGGGCGTTCCTATAGAAACACTGAAGATGGGCACAGGTGACCAGAAGGTCTGAGGGGACAGAGGCAAAGAGTGGGAGAGACACTGGAAAGATAGGGGTGAAGGGCCTTGATGCCAGGTGAGGGGGTTTTAGGTTGTGTGAGCATGAGAGGGTTCCCAGGACTCCAATCACTGCAGACCAGTATAAACCGGGTCTCAGCTTACATAGTGGCTACAGCTGGGGGGTGACTCAGGACTTCCTAAAGCAAAGATGCTGCCTCTCAAAATCTGCTTCAAGGCCACAGTTTTTGTGCATGAAAAGCCAGCAAAAAAAAATGTAAATTCCCAAACAGGAGCCTTTCAGGGGGCACTTGCCCTGGTCTGGAGGCATCAGGAGGCCAGGACCCCTGCCTTCTCCACTGGGCTCTTTGGACTCTGTGCTTGCAGGAACTTGCCCTTGAGGCAAGACACTGGCTGAGGTCCCATGTAGTTCTAGTGTGGTCCAGTGCACCAACCTCCAGCACCCTCAGCTGGGTGAAACTTTTTTCACCCCTCTCAATCCTGCCTTCCAGATTAGCCTTGACAAAGGTGGCCTATGCTGCCACCTGGTGGTCACTCTGCAGTACTAGCTTGGCAACAGATTTAGACCTGGAATGCTATGTAGTGTGTGGGCACAGTCCTGCCCTTAGGGACTCTGTGGTGCCTGTGTGGATCTTGTCAGGTCTGCTTTCCTTCCGTATTTCTTAACCACGGGGACTTGGGCACTCTGACTGTCTAATGCAGAAGCCCGGAGTTTGCTCTTAGTTCCTTCTGCTCTCTATATCTCAAATTCAGTCTGTCTGAAAGCCCTGACATGTCCATCCTTTACGTAGATCTGGAAAGCATCCCCCGCTGTCCATTTCCAGGACATTTTCCCCCTCTCTCTGTCTGTAGGCCACACTCCCACTGTCCAGCGGGACCTAGCTAAAACCCACAAGCTATTCTCACAATTCCCTGCTTAAAAAACATCAGTAGGTCCCTCCTCTCTACAGGGAACCTGTCTGGAAGCAATCCCTTGCGTGTCCCAGCTCTGCCTGTACCTGGTCCCTTCTTGTCAGTTTCAATTGGGTGGTGCCCTACAGTGGTCCAGGCCTGGACTCCAGTGCCTGCTGCTTACTTTCAGAGTTCACCTTTGTGTCCCTGGATATGTGTGACTTCAGTCAGCTTGTTTAATGCAGTTTCCCCACCTGGAAAGCAGAGTTAAGGACAACAGTGCCTCCTTCAGGAGGTTATTGTGAGGATGGGAAAAAATGCCATGTATGAAGTTGTGTTGAGGCCCTGGAGAGATGGTTCAGGAGTTAAGAGGACTGGCTGCTCCAGCAGAGGACCAGGGTTTGGTTCTCAGCACCCACATAGCGGCTAACAACTGTCTGTGACTCCAGTTCTAGGGGATCCAGTGCTCACTCTGACCTCTATGGTCCTTGCACACATGTGTTGCATGTACACACATACAGGCAAAATACTCATACACATAAAATAAATGAAAATATCAAAAAGAAGTTGTGTTGGATTGGGGCTGGGTACAACTTGAGGTGCAGGTGCACAAGCAAAGACACCCTCACTTCTGACACGGCAGCTGTAAGTTTGAGAGACTCAAACCATCTTCAGTTTTGAGAATTTGCTAGAAAGACTCACAGACACCCTGGGAATTGCTTATGGTTTGTTTCAGGGAGGATTCACATGACGATTGGCCAAAGGAACAGACATACAGTCTCTGTCCAGGTGGGTATGGCCTGATCCAAAGCCCCACACTGTAAGTCATGCGCCGGGTCTTTCTCCCATGGCCAGCCCCAACCCTAACATAATGCAGGTGTGGCAAGCCCACCCTAAATTATGCTTGTGAGACTTTCAGTTCGATACAAGACTAGGTAAACAGTCTGTTTTGTCAGTGGCGGGTTCATGCCTGTCTCCCCATCAGTGTCTGCACCTTGGGGTAAGAGAGCATCTGTCCTATTATTATTTATCTTCAAAGCTCAGCACAAAGTGGGCACTAGGGAGCAGGTTATTAAGTTAGTATTTGAATTTCCCACTACAGAATGGAATTTAAAAACTAGATTAGACCCAGAGAAAGAATCTGAATACAAAATACAGGAGTCCAGTGAAGAACTCTGGCCTCATACTCACCATTAGAGAGATAACCATGTCAACTCAGCCATTAGCTGAATGCCAGGTTCAGGGTTAAGGTTGCCTATACCATCTCTTTTCTCCTTTAAATCTGTGTGTACCCAATTACCTCCATCTCAGAGAGGAGCACAGGTGGCTTGCCTAAGGTCACACAGGAAGGGTCAGGCAGGACTCATGTTCGTTGGAGAGAGTCATCCTCATGGCCTCTTGCTACAGTTACGTAATGTGATGGCAGCCTGCCTGACTTCAAAGGGCTGTGGGGCAGAGGAAGTGATATGCCGTGGGTCCTGGTGGCTAGAAAAACAGATTGCAGTTTCATGTGCCGCAGGACCTTCCAAGGATGGAGGCTGTGTCTGAGGAGGGAGCCAGTGAGCTCTGGGTAGCCCTATCCATCTTCCATAGGGACAGGGACCTGGAATGTCTTGAGGGCCAGACACAGTTGAGAGTAGGGGGCTGGGATCCCCTTTCCTGCCCTCCCCCATCTCTGCTGGCCTTTGCTGGGGTCGGGACAGAGGGCAAGGGAAAGGGGAAGGAAGATCCACCCTGGGCAGAGGTCATCAGAGGAGCAGAGGGAGGTGCCTGGGAAGGAACCATAATTCAGTGTTCTCAGGCCCAGGTTGAGCAATGGCTCTAAGAAAAAAGGCACTCTGGGTTTGGAGTGGGCCACTTGAATTTAATCTCTGGAGCAGGTGGGACTGATTCAAAGCCTGGAACAAACACCATCCAGAGAGTCTATTGAGAAGGCCCTGTTCTGGGTCCAGGGGTGGCTGGTCCTAGCGCTTTGCTCATGGCGTCTTTTCCCTCTGGGCCTCAGTCTCCCAAACTGTTGAATAGAGGTATAGGTGGGGTGGCTGGAAATTGACAGACCTCAAGGAACTCAGACCAGGTTGGGAGGGGACTGGAAGTCATGTCAGATGGATTCTAGTGGTCTCCGTCCACGGGCTTGAGCCTTACTCCTCCCCAACCCCTCCCGGCTTCTCCTCTGTCCACCATACAGACCATAACTCTCTCTTCTCCTTTTCTATTTTCAGATATCCTAGAGTTCTGAGGAAGGCCCAAGCTGGCCGGCGCCTGCCCAGGAACTCTGAGCAGTGTGGTGGCCTGTGAGGGGAGGTGTGAGCTCAGAAGGACAGAGCTTTGGGGCCCCAAGGGGTCCAGGCCCAAAGGCCTATGGGGGAGCCTCAGGAGTTCTTTCCCTGCCCTGGCCCTGCTCTTTCCCTTCCCCAGGACACACATTCCTATTGGAGCCTGGGCTGCCCAGGAGGCTGGTGATGGGTAGGGCAGGAGGAATGCAGGCCTGGCTCTCTGCCCAGAGGTTCACCCTGTTTGGGGCAGTCTTGGGGGCTGTGCTTGGCTGGGCAGGGATCTGTAGCCAAGGGAGCAATGGCTGTACTCTGGATGCAGGGGAGTCAACTCCAGACAGCCTGGAAGATAGTCTTCAGCTTGGTTTCCTTCCCTGCCCCGGGCCCAGGGGGACTTCCCTCCTGTACTCTCAGAATTATATTTAGGGTTTCCACCCAGAGATGGGGTGAGTACTAGACTACCTTCAGTCACTGAAGGAGCAAGCAGACCATTTTCTGCACCCTCTCTCCCACCCTCCAGAGAATCCATTAGATTGCAGAGAGACAGCACTCTGAAGGCCAGGGCGAGATCCACTCTGTCTCTGCTTGTAGAGATGACTTTAGGGGAGAGCACTGTGCTATTTTCTCCCCACCTCCTAGCCCTGGTGCCCAAATCTCCCTCCTCTGGGTTGAGAGCCTGGCATTTCCAGTGCCAGAGCCCCCTTCTCATTCCACTGATTCTGAAGGGCACTGGGCAAGTCCTTCCTGGTCTCTGGGCCCATTGTAAAATGAGCAGATCTGCATCAGCCTCCTCCAGAGCTAGTGTGTGCTGCTGGTTTCCTGGATAGAGAGAGCTTTAGCTCCAGGGTTTTCACCTCAGGTTCTAAGTAGCCCTGGCAACCTGCTGCTCCCCTGGCAGGGGAAGGGTTTAGGGAGGGAAGGAGGGATGGAGGTATCTTTGTTCAGAAGATACTCCCTAGTGAAGCTTCTTGAAGCAGGTCCTGCCAGAAACAGAGACAGACACAGGCAGAGAGGGAAGAGCTAGAGAGAGAGAGGGGAGGGAGGAAAGGCGGGAGAGAGATACAGAGAGAACAAAGTAGAGAGACAAAGACAAGTGTGGGGACAGTGGAGGAAGGTGCATTTGCTTTGCAGAGTGCCCAGGCTGAGCACACATACTCAGGCACACACTTTAACACACAGATGGAGCATGCCCTAGAATGGAAGATTCTGAGAATCACTTCTGATTATTTGTTCAGATTACACATGTGCACACATGTAAACACACAAATTGTGGGTGCACACACAAACTAACACACCTACACACACAGAAGTAAGGACACATGGACACACATATACATATGACCACAAGCACACACACAAATGTACAGAACACGAGTGAGTGCATTAAATACATGGCACACAGGTAAGTGAATGTGCAAGTGTTGCAAATGCATTCACACACAAATGAACAAAAATGTGCACACAGGTGTGAGTTCACATGTATGTACACACAAACACATGCTTATGCACAAGACCAAGCACATACACATGTTCACAAGTTTGCACACACACACACACACACAAAAAGATACACAAATGCATGCCTAGATGCAAACACATGCCCCAATACACATACAATACAGAAGCACATAAATACATATCCATGCACTTGCATACAAATACACAAATGAGCACATGCATGTGCAAAAATTGTGTAGGCTTGCATATGTATGGACACATATGTGCATACTTATACAACATAAGCACACATTCATACACATGCACATACAAGTGCACAAATATACATCAACACATTTTTCACATGCGCACATTCATACATGTGTACATATACCACACATGCAAACACATGCATACATGTATACATGCATACACACAAATAAAACATATACACAAAAACACATGCACACTTGCATATACACATGCACACAAACATATAAACCCATAAGAGCACACATATACACATGCACACATACATACAAATATATGTATCCACATGCAAACACATGTACACACATACATCCATGCACATATATATGTGCATGTGGGTGAAGGCATGCACACACATATGCACCCAAATGCACACATACACCTATACACATATGCCTGTACTGTCACATGCATAGGTGCACGCACATGTACATATGCATTCACACACCATGCATACACTGGTACACACAGAAAAACGCCTGTGTGCATATAGACATATGTGTGCCCATACCAGAGTGTACATGGTATGCACACATTCCTATATACACAGATAGTGCACATGCATGCACACATTCATGCACACAGGCATGCACACAGATAGCACACATGCATGCACACATTCATGCACACAGGCATGCACACAGATAGCGCACATGCATGCACACATTCTTATATACACAGATACATGTATACATGTACACACACACACATTAAAACATAAATGCACATGCTCACTTGCATGAACACATACATACTCAGGCACACACTTTAACATACATGCACACACTCATGCTTGTATGCATCATTGAACATGTACCCATGTACATACATACATATTCACACTCATGAACATACTCACGCACACCCACTGTGATCGCATACAAACATGTGTGCACACTCATGAATACACCCACATGCACACACATGTGTGAACACACTCATGAATACACACACCCAGACACTGAACACACAAATACACATGCATGAATACCTGCACCTGCACACGTGTGCACACACTCGTGAATACTCACACCCACGTGCCCACACGAGATTCTGATTCCTCTCTTCCCATGCTAAGCCCGGCTGCGAGCACATGGCCAGTGGAAGTGTTGAGGGTGAGCAAGGAGAAGCACTGATTCACAGAGGGCAGTGTTGGCAGAGAAGTGAGTGCCCACTGGCAGAAGGCTGCATGGCCTTGGGCTTTACTTAAGAGCGGAGGTAAATGGTGAGGTCCAGGATGGATCCTACTTGTGTGACAGTGGGGTCAGGGTTGGGAAGAGAGTGTGTCCATGGGAATTCTAAAGGGAAAATTCCCAGTCTTTAACTGTGTTTCCCTATGTAGGAGATGACAGGGGAGCTGGTAGGAGGGACGGAGTGGGAGGAAAGCAATGTGGACTGAAGGTGGAGATTTGAAGGCACGTGAACACATGCATGTGCATTTGTGTTTCAATGTGTGCATACATGTGTACCTCTATCTGTGCACATAGGAATGTGTGCATGTGCATCTTTAGTGTAGGTTAGTTCGGTTTAGTTGAGTCAAATTATGTGAGTTGAGTAGAATGTAGTTATTTTGGTTTGAGTAGAGCGGAACTGGATTGTGTCATGTTGGGATAGGTTGGGATACGTTTAATTTAGTTGAATGATTGGAGTTGGGTTTGGTTGATGTGTTAGCTTTTCACGGCTGTGACACAATACCTGAGTAAAACAACTTCAGATTTATTTGGCTCACAGTTTCAGAGGTTCCAGTTCATCATGTGGGGAGGGTGTGGTGAAGCAGAGTAGTTCACTTTACAGCAGCTGGGATGGCGGGGAGGTGGGATGGCGTCACCCACATTCCACATCCACAGTAGATCTTTCCCTCAGTTGATGCTCTCTGGAAACTCACAGACACACCCAGAGGCCTGCTTTACCATGCTCCCCAGAGCATCTCAGTTCAATCAGGTTTACAATCAAAATTAACCATCAAAAATCCACTCCTTATCAACTTGACACCCAGTAGAGTGGAGATGAACTGAGTTTGACTTGAATCTAATCTTGTAGCGTTAAGCTGGGTCAAGTTGGGTTGAGTAGACTTAAATTTGAATTGGCTGAGCTTGGGTTTAGGTTAGGTGGGCTGGACTGATTTAAGATAGATTAAGGAGACGCGAGATGGATTGAATTGAGTTGAGTTGAGTTAGGCTGGTCTGGATAAGAAAGTTAACTTCAGGTAGGCAGGCTAAAGAGGAAGATTCAGTGGACTCAGGAAAGGCTCAGGAATGTGGAGTGAGGCACCAACAACGAGAGACCTGGTAAATAGAGATGTCCACGGCTGAGATGGAAGTTGAGTGTGAGTCTGAGATAGTTTGGCCAATGCATGATCCATCTCAGTGTTTCTCCATTTCCTTTACCACTCAACACTCCCACTGGTAATGGAACTTGCAGCTGTAATTCAGGTCTTAGAATGGGAAGGGGGGAGGGGAATGAATCTCATGAATGCAGTGTGTGTGTGTGTGTGTGTGTGTGTGTGTGTGTGTGTAAAACTTAAGTACATATCCATAGGTTATTCTTTAAAAATAATTTTTTAATATATTATTTTTATTTTATGTGTATGAGTGTATTGCCTGCATGTATGTGAGTGCACCCGTGTCGTGCAATGCCTCGGACGTTAGAAGAAAGCTTCGGATTCCCCTGGAACTGGAGTTAAGGCCAGTTCGTAGCCACCATGTGTGTGCTGGGAATTGAACCTGGGCCCTCTGCAAGAGCAGTTAGTGCTCTTAACCGCTGAGCCAGCTCTCCAGCCCCCATAGGTTATTCTTAAGCACCTGTTAGGCTAAGGCATACTGTGTCTGAGAATTAAGGTCTAGGATCACCCAGTGTGGTAGCATATGCCTTTAATTCCAGCACTCAGGAGGCAGAAGCAGGCAGATCTCTGTGAGACAGAGGCCAGCTTGGTCTACAGAGTGAGTTTCAGGCCAGCTGGAGCTACTGGGAGACACTGTCTCAAAAAAAAAAAATCTCCTAGAATCTTTACTCCGATGGAAAGGAACTTGGATTGGTGGAATTACTGGCAGGAAACGTTTTAAAGGAGAATGAAAGGGAAAAGCAAAGGTCTGAGGGCCTCCTCTCAGTTTCTCAACACTTGGGGAAAAGGAAATTTAGTACTAACTGAGCACCTACTGTGTGCTTAGTATTTTCATACCCACCATTTTAGTAAATCCTTCCCAAACACTTCAAACTGTGGCCTAAGTAGTTTAAGCAACAATGCCAATGTCACACAGCTGAGGTTGGTGTGGCTGTCTGTGGCAAAGGAGTGAAAGAAGATCCAAAGGACTTGGATGGGCAAAGGAGGTGAAGGGAGCTGGAGAGATAGCTCAGTAGTTAAGTGCACTAGCTGCTTTTGCAGAAGATCTGGATTTGGTACCCAGCACCCACGAGGAGGCAAACAACCACAATTCCAGTTCCAGGGGATCCGTAGCCCTCTTCTGGCCTCCTTGGGCATTGCGTGATGTGGTTTCATTTAACATACATGCAGGAAACACACACACATAATAAATAAATAAATAAATAAATAAATAAATAAATAAATAAAAATTTTAAAAAAGAAATGAGAGGGGGGTGAAGGGCCAGAGGAAAGGGCTGGATTGGGAGAGGGAGGGTGAGAGTCAGAGGAGACTGGACTGGAGACAAGTGGATTAAAAGGCCCCAGGAGAGGTGAGAGGATAAGAGGTGGTGAACCCAAAAATGCCATTGTCAGGACCTCACCAGGGAGCTTGGACCCTCTGCTAGGCAGTGGTGGGCTGGGTGCTGATTCATTACCTTCAGCATTGGGAATTGGGACCCCCCCCCCCAGGATGTAGACTGGACAGTTGTTCCAAAGAGCTCCCCAAGCCCTTCCCCCACCCATCGTTTGTCTTCTATTCCTGAGGTGCACCCCATTGTCTGACAGATGCTTGGGAGAACAGGCCTCAAGGGCTTGTCTGGCAGTTGGTTAGGGTACCCTCTTGGTGTTTATAGGACAGAATCACAGAGCTGTGCGGTCACCTCAGTGTGCTGGTTGCTTGGAGAAGATGCACAGTTCCTGTTCAGAGGGCGGCCTGAGGGAAGAGTTCCAGGTTTGGCGGTTCTGGGGTGCCCACACACCCAATGCTTCCTTTGTCACAAAGTTGTGGCTATGAGCATATGGTTGATCAATGCTTACTTACCACTCAGTTTTTTCTTGTGGTCCCGTGGTCTTGACTAGATGGTTGTGCTTCCTTCTAGAATGCGCGCGCGCGCACACACACACACACACACACACACACACACACACGATAGCCATTCATTCCATCCTGCTAATTTATTTAATAAATACTGATGCAGTTCTTATTAGGCACCAGACAGCATTCTAAGCACTTTGCAAGAATGAACTCTCAATATTCTTAACAGTTCTATGACAGTGGTACTGGCTTTGCTTCCAGTTTACAGATGTAGAAACTGAGAGAGGTCAAGTAATTTGTTTAAAGGCATTGAATTAGGGAATGGTCGGTCTGGAATCTGTGTCTGTTTCCCTCTGAAGTAGTTCATTCGTTCACTCCACACATGCTAAGTGCTTTCTCTGTGACGGGCCTTGGGCCCATGGGAAGGAGCCACATTTATTCATGGTGGTGGTAGCTGTCATTCAGGGGCAAGGGGACCTGGGGTGGAGGTTGTATTATGGGAAAACTGAGGTATGGGATCGGCCATGTACAAAGACACCAAAAGACTCACGTGGAGAAATTGGGAACTGGGAAGTTTATTCTCCCCAGCTGGCTTGAGCAGAGTTACCTCTCTAAAGAACTGAGTTGAATTCCCTCACAGAATTGATAATTCCCCTCCTATTGTTACCGCACTGATGGGTACACAGCCTACGTGATTATTGACACAGGTGTTTGGTGCCCTAAGATCATCAAAGGAAGTTTCTTCTGTGGGCACGTTTGCACAGGAAGATATTTAGGACAGGAGTTAAAATATTTTTTTAATAGTCTTATTACCAGCGCTTTAGCAAACAAGGCAATTGTATATGGATGTCCCACTAGATAACTGTGGTATTTATTGCTTTCTCCTTTTCAGTTTTGATTCTTGTTTCAACACAGATTTTAGTAAGCATTTATCATTTATTTATTTTTTTAAACTATCTTATTTATTATTTTTATTTTATGTATGTGTGTATTGCCTGCATATAGGTAAGTGCACCCTATTGTGCAATGCCTGTGGAGGACAGAGAGGCTGTTGGATCCCCTGGAACTGGAATTACGGACAGTTGTTAGCTGCCATGTGGGTGCTGGGATTTGAACCCGGGACTTCTGCAAGAACAGTGTTCTTTTTTTTTTTTGGTTCTATTTTTTTTTTTTTTTTGAGACAGGGTCTCCCTGTAGCCCCAGCTGTCCTGGAACTCACTATGTAGACCAGGCTGGCCTTGAACTCACGGAGATCCGCCTGCCTTTGCCTCCCAAGTGCTGGGATTAAAGGCGTGTGCCACCACGCCCAGCTACAGTCAGTGTTCTTAACCGCTGTGCTATCTCTCCAGCCCCTTTACTAAGCATTTATAAAACCTCTAAAAGGTAAGTATTATATTATAATGTATAAAATCAGTCATAAAGCAATGTTAGGCTATACAAAAGTAACATTAAATGCATGGCTATATTTCTTTTCCCCATCATTTGGCATGCAGGGGTATAATTTTGGGCTGTTGCCACAGCTGAACTTACTATAAGTAACAGCTTACTATAAGCTTTCTATTCTGTGTGGGACGGCCCTTCAACAAATGTCCATTTTTTTAAAAAATATTTTATTTATTATTTTTATTTTATGTGTATGAGTGTATTGCCTACATGTGTGTAAGTGCACCAGTGTTGTGCAATGCCCACGGAGGCCAGAAGTCTTCAGATCTCCTAGAACTGGAGTTATAGATGGTGTTAGCTGGTTCTGGGAATTGAACCCAGGTCCTTTGCAAGAACAGCCAGTGTTCTTACTGCTGAGCCATCTCTCTGGCTCTAGTTTTTTTTTTTTTGAGACAGGTTCTCACTAGCCCCAGCTGGCCTGGAACTTGCTATGTAGATCAGGCTGGCCTTGATCTCATAAGAGATCCACCTGTCTCTGCCTCCTGAATGCTGGAATTAAAGGTATGCACCACCGTGCTACAAAATGTCGTTAGCACCATGTGAAGAAACTATTCAAGGAAAGAGTACAGGCCTGGGAGTCATTCCAGACTTGAGTTGAATCCCTGCCTCAACATTCTATGATTGTGTGGTGTGACTTTGACAAATGGCTTTGACTCTCTGAGGCTCAACCTCTACTTTCCTCTGAAAAAACAGGGTTGGAGGATGTGTTGACAAGGACCAGAGATAGAAATGAGGCAGACAAGTTTAGAGGAAGGGCCTCGATTCCTGTCCTTGGCCAGACTTTTGTGGGCTTTGGTTCCAGGTCTGATTTCTAAATGGTTTTAGGGTTACCTCTTTAGAAAGATGGATGTTACGGTAGCTTTGGAGGCCACAGAGGCTTTGACCCTCACCTCTGTTTCCCAGGTGATGAGGGAACGATAAACATGAGCTTTGCCATTTCTTAGAATTTAAATTACCACATGAAAAGATGGAGGTTTCTGGGCTTTGGTGACACTGAGTAAGGTAAAGCTACTTCCTCCTGGTTAAAAAAATAGAATCTAAATTCTACTCCAGGCCCTGGGTGGAGACCCAAAATACTACATGCTAATGTCTCTTCCTGTTAAGGGTTAATCCAGTTGGGCTTCTCCCCTACTTCTTCCCAGGAGATCTGAGTCACCTGGAGACATGCTAAGGAGATGGGGTGTGTGATTAATTATGTCCTTCATGACATTATGCACTTTTCCTTCCTAGAAGTCCCTCCTTCCATGCAACAGAGCATCTGTCATGTGGTACAGCAGAACTTCTTCCTTGCCGCCTGCCCATTTACCTGAGTCTTAACTCAGAAAAGTGTAACTTTTTCTTTTCCTTCTCTTTCTGATATTGGCCAAAACCTGAGCATGTTTTCCCAGACACTCAATAGGAAGAACTATAATAAGAACCCAGGCTTTCATATCAGACACCTGGAGACAAAGCGTGAAATCACAGCTTTATTCGCAGTCCTGACAGCAGCAGGTCCAGGGGAGTAATCTCCAAAGCCTGAGCCATAGGCAACAGTTGTTTTCCAGTATACTTAGACAACTGGCATCCTCAGATCCTGACATTGATGAATGTTGAGGTCATGGAGCCTTCTAGCCTATGTGACAGTGGACCATGCACAGGGTCTATGTTGCCTAGGGCTGTGCACAGGGGTCTCCAATATATGGGCCATAAAAAGTGTGGGGGGGGGTCCATGAGTTGGAATTCCAAGCCAGGAAGTGTTTCTACAAAAGCAGAAACAAAGATTATACACTTGTTTTCTCAAGCCAGCAGGCAGGCTGGTTTCCTAGGTAACTAGGATTTGTTTTCTTAAGCCAGCAGAGGCTGACAGGCTAGACTGTTTTCTTAGTCTAGGTGCTCTGGGTTTTTTTCTCAGTTAATTTTAGTTTTCTTCCTTAATGATTCAGTTTTCTTCTTCTTGGGCTTTCTCATTGGTTCTCTGAAGCCCTGCCTTGCACCCCCTTCCCCTTCCCATGAGGCTGCTTTCTGATCTCTATGGCAAAAGGTAAGGCTTTTTTTCTCCCTTCCTCTTCTCCATCTCCCTCCTCCTACTATCTGCCTGCCCTGTATTTTTCTCTTAAACCATCATAAAAATGTCCTTGAACTTCCTTCTGAGTATGCTGCTAAATTCTTTTATCAACAAGACTAAGGAGCCAAAAGAAAGAATCCTGATTTCCCTGGTAATATGGTGTCTGGGGCAGTGCCCAGCTACCCCTGCAGCCCTTGGTTGCCCTGCAAATGCTCCAGCTTCAGCAGAGGCAGGAGGTACCTCAAGGTGCAGCCTGGCCAGCATCCCCGAAAACCCTTCTTTCTCCTTCTTGAGGACTGGGAGGAAACAGCCCTAGGGACTGTGCAGGCTGGGCTTTCCCCCACAGGGCCTTCCTCTCCATCCAGGTCAATGTCAGAATGGATCCAAGGATGCCAAATTGTCTATATATACCGGAAAAGGACTGTTACCTGACTTAAGAAAGGACTCAGCTTCCCTCAGTTATCAGTGCCAGGGCTGCAGGCAAGAGCCACCTCACCTCTCTACACCCTGTTGCCTTCCTTCCTGACAGAGAACAGCGTGGGGGTCCTCAGGTGTTCCAGATTGCCCTGCCTTCCTTCCTCTTTTAATTGAATTAAATTAATTAATTGAAAAAGTTGTATTGTGTGTGTGTGTGTGTGTGCATGAGCGAGTGTTCATGTGTATGTGTGCAGGTGTGTGCATGTGGAGGCCCGAGGTTGGTATTGGGTCTCTTCCTCTATCGCTCTCCACCTTATATTTTGAGACAGTGCCTTTCCCTGAACCTGGAGTTCACAGATTCAACTAGTCGGCTGTCTAGAGAGCCCTGGGGATCCTTCTGCCTTCCCAGTGCTAGGATTATAGGAGTTCACTCTCATACCAGGCTTTTTTGTGTGGGTGCTAAGGGGATCTGAATTCAGCTCCTCACACTTGCCAGGTAAGCACTTTACTGACCAAGTATCTCCCCAGTACCCCCCACCCTCCTCTTTTGATAGCTGCATTGAGCTTTTTGGTGGGGAGGGGACACTCTGTATCCATTCTGTCATGGGGGTGCACAGTCTAAGATTGACTGGCTAGAATCGGGACACTCCATCTTGCTGGTCATAGTAGTTGGTTCAAAGATACTACAAGAGCCGAGGCAGAGCAATCAGAAGAGACCTAGGAATCTCGGAGGATGTGTGATCCCAGAGATATTGTAGTCCCCATGAGTGTCACTTTGGGAGTACCTGCCTGTGAGTGAAGCCAGCAAGAGGAATAGAGAGAGCAGAGTGAGAGCAAGAATGAGAATGAGCATGAGTGAGCAAGAGAGAGAGAGAGAGAGAGAGAGAGAGAGAGAGAATATGTATTTGGATGTAGCCCTATCTGCCAGATTTTCGGCTTGAGACTCTATTCCCTCTTCTTTGCAAAAGTGAAACTGGGTGTCTTTCACTTGCACTAGAAGCAATCCTGGCTTATTCAGGGGTTCCTATCCATAGGAGAAAACCCCAACGTCAGAGGTTGCTGCGGAGATCAGATGAGAAGCTGATGTTAAGCAAGAACGTTTTCCAGGCTGTATATGGCTAAGTGGTGGAGAGTGATTAACAGAGCATTAGAGCAGGACACATTCTGTGCGTGGGATGAGTCAGTCCACTTCTATTTGAAAGGCTCCAGACAGTGGACTTGTATAGCTCTGGCCCAAGAACTAAAGAGTTGTTCAAAGCATGAATTCCTGCTGCTGAAGTTTCCAGTTCATAGGGTGCAAGCTGGCAAAGGATGATGTGCCCTTGCCTCAGGGCACGACTGTTTCTCATGTGACCAGTTTATTTTACAAAAGACCACACAGGGCACAGAGGGAAGACTGGATTCTGTCACCTGCAGGCAGCTGGATTGGGCCTTCTCAGGGAACTCCTGGCTGTGTCTCACCATGGTCCGGCTATTCATGGACCCCATCCATAGGCTGGAAAAGGATGCCTGCCTCAGAACCACAACATCTATTTGTGTTTGCATTCCCCTTGGAGCCACAGACTCCACCAGGAACAGTCCTCCTTGACTTGATAGACCCTGACTCTGGCTGGCCCCCTCTCCATTTCCAAATCCTTGTCCCTTGTTCACCCATTACAAAAAATAAATTTCCCAAGCTCCTTTGCAGTCAGGGGAAGCCATGTGATGCAGTTTGACAGAGAGAGGTACCTGGGACTCTGCAGGGGTTGCCTGCTCCCTTCTCAGCCTTACCATGCTTGGAGCATGGGTCTGAAGGGGACATACAAAGATATAGCCCTTGTAGAGGGTGAGCAGCAGAAGGATTGGAGCCCACCCCTTATGACTTGACTGAGCATGCCTGGACTGCCACCTCTGTACTTCCTGCCATTTGAGGAAAAAAATTCCCCATCCTCTCTCTTGATTTAACCACACCATGTGTGGGGTTTTTGTCATATGCAACCAAATGTACTCTTGACATACCAAGCCAGCATGTCCTGGCCACCAACTCTTTCTGAAATTCTTTTGAGGTATCTAGAATATTTCTTTCTCTCACATCTAGCACCACAGTGACAGACTGAATGAACTGTATAATTATTATTTATAATTATTGCACCAGTACTGATCATTTCCCAAGTGCCTCCTGGGGGCTTGGAATTGGGCCAAGTGATCCTGGGAATCTCACAAGGTCCTCATTTCCTAATGAGGAAACCAAGGCTCAGAAATGACAAATGACTGGCTCAACGTCACACAGCTAGAACCCTGAAGTTGAGCTCTGAACCCAAGTCCATCTGACTCCCCTGCTCCTCACCTTCAGCAGGTCTAGTGCAGCAGGCTTCTTTAACAAGTAGGGAGACTGGAACCCAAGAGGAAAGGTAACTTCCTGACAGTTACACAGGAATTTCAAGGAATCACAAGAAATCAGATCTTCTGGGTCTCCATTCTATAGTTCTCTTAGTGATAATCTGCACTTTAGTCAATGATGGGGCTTGAAGTCTAGGCTAAGGTCTGGGGGCAGTTGGAGCTATGGAAAGTTCTAAACAGAGTTAGGCTGATTGGCACAGCAAAGGAGGACTGATAACATCTCTTCTTCCTTAACTGGTGGAGGTAGGGGTTCCGTGGGGTGAAGTTTTACAGTCCCAGCAACCTCCTGAGCAATTGTAGTCCCTCAGCCAGAAAATTGTTCTTTCCCAATGGCTCCTCTGCATCAGGCAACTGAGCCCCTGATCCAAGGAGCTGACATCTCATGCTCCGTGGATTACTCAGATGGTGGGGGCAGGTGGGGAAGATGCTGGTGGGGTAACCAGTAGGCCATCCTGTGCTAATCAGGTGGTACCAGCTGCCTAGTGGTGAGGTTCCTATGATAGGGGACCTTGCAATGGAAACACCCGGATGAGCATGGGAACGCTCTTCTTAGCAGTCTTCTGCTTGTTTATCTTTCTTCTTGGCTCATCCCTGCTAAGATTTGTGTATTTGTTTAAAGGGTCAGGGTAAGGGAGCCCAGAGAGGCAGTGATAGGATGCAGCAGAGAGTTAAACTTCAGATGTTGTGAAATCAGATAGACCAAGGCTCCAATCTCAGCTCTACCACCTATAGCCTGTGGCTTTTAGCAGGCCAGTTAGTTTTCCTGTTTATAGAAACAGGGACCAGAAGAAAATCTTCCTCACGGGACTGTCATGTGTTACAAAGGGGATGATGCACCAAAGGCCTCAGCATCCTGCCTGTGGCTTTCAAAGTGTGCCAGCTGTGGCTGCAATTCCTCCCTCCCTTCCTCACCACACACACGATCTGGAGGACTCTTTGGGCCTCAGCTTCTTCTTTTGAGTAAGGGATACCATGGTACCTTCCTCTTGGAGCTGTTTGAGAATTTCAACAAGAAAAACATATAAAGGGATTTGGTGACTCTTAACCCTTAGGTTCTCAGCTGGACTGAGTTGTGTTTATTAGACCTTACCACCCACCTACTCACCACTGCCATAACAGGGTTTTCTGTTTCTTCTTGAGCAAACCATTTCAATTCTGGGCCTCAGTCTTCATTTTATGTAAATAGAGGCCATAATACTGACTTCACAGGGCTGTTGAGAAAGAACATATATGTATACATCCATATATACATATATGTCTGTGTAGTATATGTAAAACACACAGCACATTGTTCAGCACATAGCAGATACACAAGAAATATTATTCATATTTTTAGTCCCTCCATTACTTAATGGAAACCTGACACTAAGCAGGAACAGAGGAGGAGGAAGAGAACTTTCCATGGAACCTTCCTGCTCAGGTAAGGGAAGAGAAAGGAGGGGCAGTAGAGAACAAATGTTGAGCTCCGATGGAGGCTGAATGCACACGTGGACCATTTCATGCTGTCCTCATAATCACTCTTGCATGATTGTGGAATTATCAAGCCTACTTTATGTATGGAGAAATTGAGGCCCACAAAAGGCTCTTGGCTGCTTAAGGCTATAGTGAGAGTTGAAGACAGGGGTTTAAGACTGAGATTTGAAGAGATTTTGGGCTGATTCCAGAGTGCTTTCCTGTCTGGTTATAAATCTGCTTACAGAGGTGGGGTGGGGTGGGGCTGGGCCCATGAGTGATTCAGGTGAGAGTCAGCTCTGGATTTCCAAATACTGGGTGGGGCCCAGCTGGGTGAGACCTCCCCATGGGCATGCAGATGTGGGCCCTAGGTAGGCAGGAGGGCATATGACTGGTGGGGAGCAGGGGGTGAGGGCCTCAGAGAGAGGAAACCTTGTCACTAGTGGGGTATAGGGAAGAGGGGCCTTGCTGTCTTGACTGTGAAGTGTTCAGGCCCTGGGGTGCAACTGAACCGGTATGACTGTCAGGAGTATTAAACCAATAGGCTCGATGGGGAAACAGAGGCAGACAATGACACTTTGGGGGGTTGCTGAAGCAGACGCACACATTGGCAGTCAGCTCAATGAGGCAGGCCTTCACTCACACAGACACTCATTCCTTTCTTTGTCCAAGCAAATAGCCTCTTGGGATGTCTTCAGTCAGCCTATGCTTGGACACAGGAAGGAGTTCAGAGTGACCGAGACACTGACAATTATACCACAGTCTGTCACTGCTGTGACCAGGGACAGTACAAGAGCTGCCTATAGGAGAGAGCAAAGGGGAGGCATGTCGGGGGACCTGGAGCAGATGGGGAGATGTTCTCCACCTTGAGGGCTGGTTGCCCTCTACACATTCAGGTTATTGACTTTGAAGCAGAAGAGCAGGGAAAGGTAAACCTGGACTGTGGCTCCTTTCACAGAACCAGGACGAGGGCTAGCTTGGACTTCTCCCCTGTATATCCAGCTGTGTGTTGGACCATTCCTTTGAGGTGGACCAAATCTAAACTCTACTTGGTCCAGATGAATCCCTGTTTCCTGGCATTATCTCCAGCAGCACCCCAGAACCCGGGTGTCCTCAACACCTCTCTACCCTGAGCTCCAGTGCCAACTGCTCGTTGAGCGCTGGCACTTCAGCCATCATGTCTTTTGTCAGTCTCTTTTCTTGCTCCACCCTCATGGTCCAGCCTGGTCCCCGGAGGCCTGCTCTGGCTCCCTGGCCTCTCTTCTGCTGCATGCATGCTTCATCAACTCCATACTCTCATTGCATCCATCTTCAAACTGCATTGTTGGTCATAGAGCCTGGCCACATGAGGGCTCATTTGTTGTCTGGTGGCATCCCACTTGCCCTCATCTAATCTGAGAACCACCTGATCCTATCATCCTGATGTTCAAATAGGAAGCAGACACCCAGATATGTCCTAGAGACTTGTCTATGGTCACAGTAAAGGAAAAGTGAGATTTGAACTCAGTTCTCCTGATTCCCAGGCTAAAGATCCTCCCTCCAACACCAAAGTCAAGCTAGTGTTTGTTGTTTTGGGTACAGATAGGAGATCTGGGAGTGAGGTACAGGTGTGGTAGCTCCCTGGACCTAGGCCTAAGGCGAGGGCGGGCCTAGAAGTGGAGGGTGGAACCTCATGCCAGCTCTTCTCTGGTTTCTTTATTGTCAGAAAGTCCCCTTTCCTCTGAACAATTGAACCCCTAACTTTCCTCTCTGACTCCATCCTTTTTTACTGACAACCATTTGACTTGTGACTTCTTAACCTGCTGGGTGGGTACCAGGGGGTCCTGGATCTGGGGATGCAGAGAAGTCTGAAGTCAGGATCCCAGGGTCCTGGTCCCTCCCCTGGTCTGCCCTGGCTTGTTCTGTCTCCCTAGGGCAGCTGGCTTTTGTCCCAGTGGAGCATGGGAACAGCTCTGGTGTGGAAGCAGGAGGGGCATCTTGAAAGTTCTTGCCTCTCCCACCTGCCTTCCCTGGGCCCAGAGATGCCTAGAACAGATACAAGGATGTATAAATGTATAGGCCCTTGTGTCAAGCCTTTCCACCTGAGGGTGTGTGTGTGTGTGTGTGTGTGTGTGTGTGTGTGTGTGAGAGAGAGAGAGAGAGAGAGAGAGAGAGAGAGAGAGAGATGATACATGGTAGCTGAATGTGCTGGGGAAAGAGGGGGAGAGAACTTGCTGGTGAGGGGACCAGGAGACTCTGAGACTGTGTGACGTTGGTCCTATTGTCTGGTACTCCTAGATTGTTTCCCCAGCTCTGAAAAAGAAGAACTAGGGGGCTGGAGAGATGGTTTGTTGGTTAAGAACAGCGGCTGCTCTTGCAGAGGACCAGGGTTCGAATCCCAGCACCCACATGGCAGCTAACAACCATCCATAACTCCAGTTCCAGGGAATCCGACACCCTCTTCTGATCGTCACAGGCATTGCACAGGTGCACTTGTATGCACACAGGCAATACACTCATACACATTAGAGAAAAAAATAAAATAAATAAAGCCGGGTGTGGTGGCGCACACCTGTAGGCCCAGAACTTGGGAGGCAGAGGCAGGCGGATCTCTGTGAGTTCAAGGCCAACCTGGTCTACATAGTGAGTTCCAGGAGAGCTGGGGCTACAGAGAGACGGGGCCACAGGGAGACCCTGTCTCAAAAAGACAAAAAAAATAAATAAATAAATAAATAAATAAATAAATAAATAAAATAAAAAAAAAGAGCCAGATGCTTAGATCCCATAAGGCTGGCAAGTGGCCACCCAGCTGGAGCATGGAACCTGGCCAGCCCCAGAATCTGAGTTAGGAGAGCTTGGACAATGGAGCATCCACTCTATGTGTATGGCCTCTTTGAATCTTGGAGTGATTTGGTTACTATGCCCACTTTATAGATGAGGACCAGAGAGGATGGACCAGGACCTTGTCCAAGGTGACCCAGCTGGCAGGCCGTGGAGTCAGGCTCTCAACCCAGGCCTTTCATCTCTGACAGAGGCAAGGTGAGAGGATGCAGAGTCCAGGCATGGGAACAAAGTCCTCCTTGTTGGTCTGCCTGAGGGGTAGTGCATTTTCCACGGAGGAAGGACCCCACGTACAGGCCAGACTGGGCTGTTCTGGTTCTCTCCCCTGACCCTGACCCTGACCCTAACCCTAACCCTAACTCTTTTGCTCTCTGTGTTTTCAGGCTGTTTCAGACCTTGGTCTGGTCTGAAGCACAGTTTTGTCCCCAAGCCCCGGGTGTCCTCAGCTGTGCTCATTCTCTGTGAGCCTCAGTTTTCTACCTATGAAATGGACGCATTACTGACACGTTTAAAGGTTAAGTGCCTCAAATAGCCTTAAGAGGCCACCATGCAGTAATTAAAAGATGTTTTGGCCAGGGCTGGAGCAGAGGAAGTCAGCTGGCGGCGTCTAGGTGACAGCTGGAGGGAGGGAAGGGGGTGGAGCCTTGGGATGGGTGAGACGGGGCGGGCCAGCGCTCCGGGCAGTGCTGGAGTTGTACAGGAGAAGCCGGCCGTCGGCACTGCATGCCCATCGCCGCCCAGCGTCATGAACCGTGAGTCCGACCCCACTGTCCCCACGCGCCGGGGAATTCAGTCAGGGCCTTGCACGCCAGGCTCAGCCCCTCGTCTCTTTCCTCTGCAGGAAGGAGTCTCTCGCTCCGGTTCCCGCTGCTCCTGCTGCTGCTGCTGTCTCCGCTCCCCGCCCTACCCGCGGACCCTGGGGTGCCCGCACCGGGTAGGCGACTCCTGGGTGCCCACGAGGACCCGGGATCCGGCGCTGTTGGCCTGGTCCATCGCCGAGCTCTCTCCTCCAGAGGGCAGGGCTTCCCCTTTCTACACGCGATGACTGGGAGTGGGGTGTTGAGTCTGTGGATGGGATGGGGGCTCCCTGGAGACCCTCGAGGGCGTGGTCGTGCCTGCGGGCCTGCTAGGGCCTCTCTGGCAGACAGCAGATTGAGATCCCGAGTCTGCAGGGGCCGCAGGGACGGTTCTTCAGGTCTCTCACCTGTCTGCCCTGAGCCTTCCAAGCAGCCTCCTCCCCCAGGAACCCCGCCATTTCCTGTGGGGGCTTCTTGGGGGAGGAAGCCGCAGGCGCCTAGAAGACCGGCAGGCCAACGAGTTCCCTTTCTGTGCCTCTAACTTCTGGTGGACCAATTCTGACTCCCAGCCCTAGTAGAGGAGGTCTCCTTCTGCCCCCCATCCCGTTGGTAGAGATGGGGGACACCAGCCCATATGGGAAGTGAGAGGTGGCATCACATTTATAAGGGGCGGAGGTACTGCTTTTCTCAGGGTTTAAATTTCATCTCTGAGGTCTCCATTGCGCAGATGAGGAAACCAAGGCTTAGTAGGTGGAATGATACCCCCTACTCCTGCCTTCCCCAGTGCATAGTGCATGGTGAGCTCAGGATTTGACGCCTTCAGGACTGTCCAACTACAGGCATTCTGCAAAGTATTTCCCCACCCAGCTACTGGGGAAAATCAGGCCCCCTACAGTTCAGCCCTCCTTCCCTCACTCACGCGGGTACCAGGTACCAGATTCCAGGAAAGAATTCACTCCTCCCCCAGCTCCCCTGTTCTCCAGCCTGGGCAGCTGTGCAACCCATTCCTCTCTGAATCCCTATTTCCTATCTGTAAAATGGAGCCAAGAAAGGTTGGCAGAGGGGAGAGGGGAGACCTCCAGGGGCTTGGGATGAAGAGAGAGAATCAGAGTAGCTTTTCTTGAGGAGAGAGTGTGAGTGAGAAGAATTTGGGGAAGCCTAGGTAAGAAGGGGGTACTGTAGAATGATGGGGTTCAGCAAAAGCCTGGTTTGGGGAAGAAATGGAGGAAAACTTCTGTGGTCCTTATGTTATAGTTTACCAAGGTCAGCAATGTTGGCGCTCACAACAGCCCTGCCAGGGAGATGTGTTAGACCCATTTTATATAAGGGGACGTGGAGGCTCTGAGGAGATGAGTCCACTTGTTGGGGACCCTACAGTAAGCTGGTGGCAGAGCCACCACTGACCATGCTGATCACTGGCCTATGCTGCCAGTCCCAAGATAAGCCCAGCACTCTTCTGAGGCCTTGTCTGACCCTACCCAGGCCCCTGGGTACATAAGGTCTGCCCACCTGTCTTCCTGGCTTGTGGCTCCTGTGGGGGAAAGGGTGGGGTCCAGCTTGGAGGGCAAAGCTCTGCAGGGGAAATCCACAGAGCTCAAGCTCATCCTTCCCAGTCCTTGGGTTTGGCATGATGTCCTCTCCATAGCCAGGGAGAGGGCATGACGTGGTGCTACACTGCGAGCCATGGCCTGAGCTTTGTGCTGATTACATGTGTTGTGGAGGAGTTTTTCTGTTTTGCATTCCCAGTCTTTTTTTATGCCATTCTATGGCTAGAGGGACACAGAGCCTAGAGGAGCTCAGTCTGATGGTGGAGACAGATGCCAACAGATTGTCACACAGGGTGGGGAGGGCCATAGCTAAGGGCAAGTGAATCCCAAGGGTGTCAAGGGCTCAGCAGCTCCCTCTCAGCGTGAGCATTCGGGAGGTTTTTTGCAGGAGGTAGCATTTCTTTCAGCTGGACTATGAAGGCGGTGGGAAGGAGAAACTGACTTTCTGCAGGAGGATCTTTCTTCCAGGAAGCAGTGGTTGAACTGAGGTGTAAGGGTCTGAGCAGCCAGAGGCCAGTCACTGGGAACACAAGGAGCAGGAGAGCCAGACAGGAGTGGAGGAGCAAGGCTTGTGAATGCAAGGCCAGGGTCCTGGGGAGCATGAGATTGAGGATGAGTAGATGACCTGGGGGTGAGACTGGAAGCTGGGAGTTGGGAGGCTCATGCAAACAGGCCAAGGAAAGGACAGAGGACAGGTGGATGCAGGGCTTTGAGCTATGAGTTAACTGAGGCCTAGGCAACTGCCTAGAATCTAAAGCCTATGTTTTACCTCCAGAGGGGACTCAAAGGTGATGAAAAGGCTACAGCCTGCTTTGAGAGCACGTAGCAGGAGGGAACATGGCCTCTGCCTCCTGAGGGGGAGGAGATGGAGTCCAGTTTGGAATACAAGGCTATGCCATGTATCTGTAGTACTCAAGTGCTTTCCTTCCATCCTGTGTTTGGCTGGGTGCCCCTGACAAGAGAGAGGGCATGACCTGGCAAGCTGGCCTGTATGCTAGGCTAAAAGCCTGAGGCCAGCTAACCCCTGCATGTGGGGTGAGACCTGAGCACATGCCAAGACCTCCCTTTTCCTTCCCTGACTGCCTTGTATCTCCAGCCCCAGTTGGGTCTGTGGGCCATGAGGGGGCTTTTTTGCTGTAGGCTGCCGCTTGGGCCTGGCATGGATCCACCTACAGGTGTGGTGTCAGAGCCAGGCCCCGGCCTGGCTGCTCAAACTTGCTTTCCTCTGATTGCCAGGCCCCCAGAGCTTCTCTAAATATTATTCTTAGGGGATTTGGGTGCAGCCTCTTCTCTTCTGCCTGCCGCAGCTGCCTCCACATCCTGGAGGACTTGGTGTTCTCTGGCTGTACCTGTTCCCTGTCATGCTCAGCTTTGAGCCCAGAGCCCTAGCTTTTGGCCTGGGGGACATCCTATTCAAATCCACGGACAAGTTCTAGATCGAGGAGATGCTAGGTAGTGGTTATCCGTGGGAATGTAGGCTGGCTTTGGCCTTCGGGTCTATGTGTCTTGAAAGCACTGTGGGTGTTCATTGCCCTGCCTCATGGGCCCCAAGCACCCAGTGAGAGCAGTTGCAGAGTTCTCTGCTGAGGGCTGGGGAATCTCAATGATGGGAAGAACTGAGAGGGCTAGCTTGGCTTCCTCCAGAGTAGAGAAGTAGGGAGCAGGGAGTTGGATGCAAGGCATCCTTTGAGCTGCTGCTCTACCTGGGATAGACAGGAAAGCAAGGTCCTTAGAGTGGAAGGGGCTTGCTCAAGGGCACAGCCAGGGGAGAGAGAATACCACTTCCGAATTCATCTTTCCTGTGCTTCTCCATGGTGGCTGACCTGTGCTGAGTGTGGGTCACTCAAAGTAAATGAGACTGGTGCCTGTACTTTTCTTGAGGATCCCTCATTCTGCATGGTATCAGTAGAGGGGTGTCCTTTGCTGAGCACAGAATGGGGTTGGCATGAAATCACGCAGAATTGAAGTTAGACTGAAGGGAGACCTTCCTATAGGAATAGCTTCTGGAGGCCTGGTTGTGGTAAGAGATGGTGATCTCATATCATGGTGGGAATTTCATTCCCTTGGGGTTTTCCAAGTTCATCTTGAAGAAAGAGCAGCAAAATTGTGACACTGGGGGTCATTCTTAGCGTTTGGATCAGAATGACCCCTTTACCATCCCTGCCCTAGATCCAAGTCAGGATCCCTCCAGGAGGAGGCAGGTAGGGAAAGATGAAGGGGGTTCAAGTTTCCCTTCTGCAGCTTGGGCAAACCCTCCTGCCTTTTCTAAGCTTGAGTCCTCACCTTGCAATGGGAGGCTCAGCCACCCTCCTAAGGAGTGCTGAGAAGACAAGTGAGCCCTAGGGATGTGAGGTCACAGACAAGGTCAGCAACAGCCGCAGCTCCTTCAGTCTGACCACCACAGTCAGCATGGTCAAGAGGCACCCAGTCTCCTCTCTGCCCACCCTGACACCCTGGGGCTTCTTTGGCTGTTGTCCTTGCCTAAGAGATTTTTCCTGTCTTGGGGCAGCTGGTGTTTATGGAAAGAGAGTGAGGGAGGCGGGAGGGAAAGCTGGCTGTGGTCTGGTTGGGAGGGAGGGCCCTCTTTTGGCAGGGATGGGGCATGGGCAGGCAGCAGCTCTGGTCATTTGGGGCAGGACTCCTACAAGGAGACTTTGCAGCTAGCCTCAGAGGGCATCTGGGAGGATGTGAGTGACCAGCCTCCTCACATCATTTTATTTGTTCCACAGATATTTGTTAAGTTCTGGCCACCACATAGCTCCCTGAGTGCCTGGGTCTCCCTAGGACCTGGGCTGAGCCCAGGCTGTGAGCCCAGTCCATGTGAGGGAAGGTGTGGCCCTTTCTCAGGGGGGAGACTGGACAGCAGGAGGGAGAGTAGGAGGATTTAAGAGTGAGGACTTGTGGGGAGCCTTGGGGGGGTACAGAACTGGATTCCTTGTGGGGGGGGGTCAGGAGTGTTGGGCAATGTATGAAGGAACAGCATAGTCTAGCTGTACTTTGAACTTTGTGGGTGAGGGAAGGGGTGCCACAGCCTCTTTAAGCATCTAGTACCTCATGAGACTCCTGCTGAGGTAGAGATGGGGAACTGGAGCCCAGAGGAGGCCTGGGTCTTCCCTTTGTGCCCACTGAGTGGTAGGCTTGAACCACTGCTGTGATAGGGTCTTGGACCAGAATTGGGGGCTGGGGTTGTGGTAGGTGAATTGGTCTTGAGAGATGGATGAACAGAATAGCCTGATCTCTGGAGGCTGGAGGGTGGATCCTGAACCACTTTGGTCTTTCTAGGATTGTGGCTGGCTGGAGGAGGATGGTGGAGGGGGAGGGGTGGCTAGGGTCCTGTTAGGTCCTCTCCCTGTGGCTTGTCTTCCAGGTCTGCCTGTGGCAGTTTGATAAGGCCTTTTTGTCCAGCCTTCTTCCCCTTGGGCTCCTCTATATCCCTGCCAGAAACCACACAGATGTCATTGTGAGGTTGTGGGGCCTCATCAGGGCTTAAGCAAAACTATTTGCATGATCCTTATGACCTTTGTTTATGTGGTGGTTCTGGGGCCTCTGGAGATGGGTAAGAAAATGCTGCTTCACCTCCACAGTGAGGTGAAGAATGACTGGAGAGGCAGGACTTGCTCAGGGTCAGGCCCTCCAGTGTTGGCCTTTGTGATGACTGACTGGTTTATGCCAGGCTGCTCTGATGTTTGGTCACCCTCTTGACCCCTAAATCATATTACATACAATGTAAAAGCTGCCTGTGATGTTGGCTCCATGCTGGGAAAAGAAGCATTTGTAATAGATTCTGGCATTTTCTGTGGAAGACCCAAGTGCTTCCAGCCAAGAGCTAGGAGTCCTGGATCTGCCTAGCTTTGCTCTGTGTTCTTGGCCAAGTCCCCACCTCTCCATGAGCC
The DNA here is from genome assembly GCF_000622305.1 of Nannospalax galili. Taxonomy (NCBI): domain Eukaryota; kingdom Metazoa; phylum Chordata; class Mammalia; order Rodentia; family Spalacidae; genus Nannospalax; species Nannospalax galili. The sequence goes on along the minus strand of NW_008338996.1, from coordinate 121,016 downwards.
TCAGTTTCCCTTGTTGAGTAGTGTGTGAAGGAGGGACTGGACTTGGATGAACTGAATGTCTAACCAGATGCTGAAGGCCATGGATATTGAGCAAGAGGGTAGCGGTCGGAGGGGTGGGGGTCAGACACAGAGGGACTTCCTTGTTGGGGGCTCCACATGGGGAGAGAGGACAGAAATTACATACCATCTTAGGATATTTTTTGAGCCAGGCTTCTCTTGTTTGCTTAGCACATTACTTTCTTAAGGATCTTAGAGACCCCACACTCATTTGGGGCAAGTCTGGCCTTTCAGGGCAGCTGAGACCCTTGGTGCTCCCCTTCCTTCTTGCCACTTGCACATTATCTCCAGGGTTCTGGAAAACCTTTTTCCTAGCATAGATTGTTGAGCCTGGGGAGGAGGGGTATAGGGGAAGTAGAGGGATGGACACTTGGTCTGATGTTATCATTGCCTGGTGACCTATCTGTTCTCCCCTTTTCTGCCTCAGTTTTCCAATCTGCAAAGGACTGATGAGATCGTATAGTCCTTCCCTCCTGCAGAAATGGAGAGTGTTGGCAGATCCTATTTGCCTAGTGTCCAAGTGCTTAGAACATGGAGCTATGGAGTTGAACTGGGATCACCTCCTCCCCTGGACTGCTTCCCCTACTTCTGAAGCCCACAAACCTGCCTTTGAAGCTGGGCTTTGACTTTAGGAAGCCCATAGCCCATAGCTCAGTGTCTTATTGGCTGGTTCCTAGCTTCGGTGTCAACAGCTTGGGCCTGCACTTTTCCCCCTGTCCCTGCTTTTGGTGGCAGCAGGGAGCAACAGGGACTTTCCCTTGGGGCTCAGTGTAGGCCAGGCTTGAGGTCCAGGGCAGGGCCAGGAAATGGCAGGGGTGAGATTTATGCCTATGGATGCAGGGCTAGGGTTGGCTTGAGAGAGGTCCCCAGCCTCTGGCCCCTCTCTCCATCCTCAGGAACTGGGTAGGGTCAGAAGGCGGCTTGAGGGGGGCTGTCTCTGATACCTGTTTCTCACCCACAGTCAATCCCTGTTGTTACTATCCGTGTCAGAACCAGGGCATCTGTGTCCGCTTTGGCCTTGACCGCTACCAGTGTGATTGTACCCGCACGGGCTACTCCGGCCCCAACTGTACCATCCGTGAGCCTTGCCTCCTGTGTCTTCTCTGGGGCCCTCCTGATCCCTTGGATCCTCCTCCAGACCCTACCTCCTGCCCTCCTCTCTGGCCATGGCCCCTTTTCCCGCCTTGTCTGGCTCTGACCACACCTTGACCTGGCTCATCTGAGCTTTTTCTCCAGGTCCACCCCCACTCTTCTTCCCATGCTCCCCATCCCCTGTCCTTATTTTGGGTCCTGGCTTTTTGACATGTCATCACTCCCAAGGGTGCCTCCTGTGGACCTCTGCCTGGTCCCAATCTTCCCACCTTGGGAGCGCTGGTCTTGCTAGGAGGGCCAGACTGAGTGGCTCCTGCCATCTCTGCAGCTGATCTCTGGACCTGGCTCCGGAATTCCCTGCGGCCCAGCCCCTCCTTTGTCCACTTCCTGCTAACACACGGGAGCTGGTTCTGGGAGTTTGTGAATGCCACCTTCATCAGAGAAACACTCATGCGCCTGGTACTCACAGGTGGGTGTGGGGCAGGCCCCCTCTAATCCTGAAATGGGGGCGGCAAGAAATGCTGCCAGTTCTTGGGATTCTTGGCATCTGATAAAGGCGGTGGGTGGGGAGACTCCATCCCAGATGAAACAAACCCCAACTCAGGAGGAGGCAGGGGACGGCAGTGTAACCGGGGTGGGAACAGCTGTGTCACTATTACTTTGCTCTGCAGTGCGATCCAACCTTATCCCCAGCCCCCCGACCTACAACTTAGCACACGACTACGTCAGTTGGGAGTCCTTCTCCAATGTGAGCTATTATACTCGTGTTCTGCCCTCGGTTCCCAAAGACTGTCCCACGCCCATGGGGACCAAAGGTAAGGAGCTTGGGTGAAGAGCTGGCCTGGGGATCACCTGAGATGCTTTGTTCTCTTCAGGCAAAAAGCAGGCAGAAGAGCAATTACAGATCCATTTCACAGATGGGTGGACCAAGGCAGGACAGCTGACATGTCTAGGTCCAAAGAAAGGACAGTGAAAGATCTTGTCTAAGGTCACAGGGAAAGTCAGAGACAGAGCTGAGTGTGGTGGTAAATGCCTGTATTCCCAGTACTGAGGCTGAGGCAGGAGGATCTCAAGTTTGAGGCCCACTTGGGCTGTATAAGGAGACAGTGTCTCTAAAACAAAACCAAGACGAGAAGGAAGAGAGGGAATGGAAGGAAGGGAGTGAAGGAGGAAAGGGAGGGAGGGAAGGAAGAAGGGAAGCAAGGGAGGCCAGGAGGGAGGGGCAGAGAGGCAGAGGCTGACTAGTGTTCCCATGGAATTTCCAGGGTGCCTCTCTATTTGATCCCTGTCTGCTGATGAGGGGGATTCTGCTGGGCAGAAGTGACTTGAAACTATTGGAAGGAATAGCGTGCTGTGTATTGGGTGCTAACTTGGTGTCTGGTTCTTGACTACTACAGTTTCCCATGTTCCATTCTGGTAGGGTATAAAGGTCACATTTTTTTCTCCAGTTGCCCAAAACCCCTTTGGCCTCCTGGATATAGGCATTCCTGCTAAAGCCTACTTCTTACTCTACCTGTAAGTGCCCAGAAACCTGTGGGGTTCATAAATCCACTCATCTTCAAAAAGAACAAGAGAGGCTTACCGGTTGCCACTTTAGTTCCTGCCTCATGGTATTGCTGTTGGACATTGTTCCTGTGCAGTCTAGTGGTTGTGCCCCTGCAGGTTCTGAAGCTTGTGATGTCCCTGCTTGGATCTCCAGTGCTATAGTGATGGTCTGAGCTCACATGGTTAGCTATTATTCCCAAAGCATGGCCATCACTGCCATCATAGCTGATTCTCTCCAATACTGCAGGAATCAACCCTTCCCCAATGTCACTGAGCAATGATTCCACATTGTAGGGTACAGACTGCTCCCTCTACTTTCTTTTGGGGTGCTTGATGTTACTTTCTTCCAGAGGAATCCACTTGGCCATGTCAATCCAAGTAGTTTCCATTGACCTTGAGTGTTCAACATTGGGCCTCACATGAGATGTGATGAAAGGAAACCTTTATCAGAACACAGAAAGTCCTATTTCCCCTCTCTGGGAGGGTACTGGACACCAAATTAAGACATAATTAAGGGAGATGTTCCACCACTTAAAAAATTCATTTATTTATTTTTGTGTGTATTAGTGTTTTGTCTGCATGTATATAAATGCACCCAAGTGCACACATGCCCACAGAGGCCAGAAGAGGGTGTCAGATTCTCTGGAACTAGAGTTATGGATGGTTGTTAACTGCCATGTGGGTGCTGGAAGAGCAGTCAGTGCTCAACTGCTAAGCCATCTCTTCAGTCCCTGGGTCTATAATACTAACATTTTTTTCTTTTTATTATGGAAAAGTTGCAAATGTACATAAAAATTGAGAGGAAGGAATAGAGAACCATGTTCCCATGTTCCAGTTTCAACATGCACACAATTTGCCAACCTTATTTACTTCTTTGTCTATCCTGTTTTATTTTCTAATGGAGGATTCTTGTTGTTATTAAAAATTGATTGTGTGTGTGTGTGTGTGTGTGTGTCAGAGAGAGAGAGAGAGAGAGAGAGAGAGAGAGAGGGAGAGAGAGAGAATATGTATATGGGTATGCACATGCTACACCCAGCCTGTGTGTAGAGGTCCAAGGACAGCTTTATGGAGTCTGTTCTATCCTTCCATGTTTATCTGGGTTCTGGGGTTTGATTTCAGGCTGTCAGACTTTTGTGGTAAGCACTTTTACCCACTGAGCCATCTCACTGACCTATTATCATTTTGAGATGTGGTCCCTCTATGTAGCCCGTGTCCTTTTCAGTGCTGGGATAATAGGTGTGTACTACCACGCCTGATTTTAGTGGAGTATTTTAAAGCAAATTCCAAATATTATGTGATTTTCATGGCAAATCCTTCAAGGTCTTTTGGTAGAGTAGGTTACAGGGGCTCTCTGTGGGGTAGAAGGGTGGCCCTGAGGAGGATGCTCTGGGCTTCTTGCTTGGGCTAGTTTGTCTGTCCCCAGAGCAGAGAGACAGACAGGATCTAGGCCTCTACTGCTCTTTTCTACCCCCCCACCCCCCGCCAGGGAAGAAGCAGCTGCCAGATGTCCAGCTCCTGGCCCAACGATTACTGCTTAGGAGGAAGTTCATCCCTGCCCCCCAGGGGACCAACCTCTTGTTTGCCTTCTTTGCACAACACTTCACACACCAGTTCTTTAAAACTTCTGGAAAGATGGGTCCTGGCTTTACCAAGGCCTTGGGCCATGGGGTAAGTACCTAGAAGAGGACCTCATGGGCCACATGCAGACAGTCACCAGTGGAACAGAGTCCAGGTGATCTGAGTGGGCTTCTCTCTGTCCTCAGGTAGATCTTGGTCACATTTATGGCGATAATCTGGAACGTCAATACCACCTAAGGCTCTTTAAGGATGGGAAACTCAAGTACCAGGTAGTGCTGGACCTGGGGGTGGGGCAGTGGAAGGGTCCTTCCTTGTTCTTTCTGTCAAAGGTGGCTGGGTAGGGGAATGGAACAGCCACAGGAGTGGGGATGTACCCAGGAGGACAGAAGGTGGCAGCACAAGAGACGAATGAGGAGCCGGCAAGGCCTCCATGTCCTCCTGGGAGGTGGCTCTGGAGCGCCACAGGAGGGACATTCCCACTCCCAAGCTGCTGTCATTGGTTTATTTGTTTCCACATTGTGGGTTGGGCACCATGATGCAACTTGTACAGGTGGATTGAGCAGTATCCATCAGAGCTGTGGGCCCTGCCCTCAAGGAACCACTGTCCGTCAGGGCCCACAGACCTAAATGCCAGGATGTGGACTCCATGAGGACTTCTTGATTAAACCTGCTCTGTACAACAGAAATATAATGTGAGCCACGTATGCAATTCCCATTTTCTAGTGGTCATGTTAACAAAGGAAAAAAGAAACAGATGGGATGGGTTTTAATAATATACTTTATTTAGGCTAGTGAGAAGGCTTAGCCAGTAAAGGCACTTATGTCAAGCCTGGGACCCACTGGTGGAAGGAGAAAACATACTCCTGCAAGTTGTCTTCTGACCTCCACACACGTACTGTGGCATGAGTGTATCCCCCCCCAATAAATAAATGCAAAGGTTTAAAGGTTTTCATTGGAGGTTGCTAGGCTATATTTAAATTTCATAAAATTTATAATTGGATGAGCAGATTCATACACTCGAGTTCTGAATATTTTCCCAATAGCTGAAACATCAGCTTTAAAATTTAAATGTAAGTAAAATCTAAATGAAATTAAATGGAGGTCTTCACACTAGTTAAATTTCTAGCGCTTGGTGGCTACATGTGGCTAGTGGCTATCATATACTGGTTTGCACAAATCTGAACAAACGAAATGGCAAGTTTGTGGCTGAATTATGAAAGGGCTAAGAACAGGACTCTGCATATAGTTTGAGTGTATTTAATGAATGGCTGAAGAAACCACCACATACCTAGTGGCTTTTTTGTGATAACCAAGCAGGAGCTGTTGGAGCCATTAAAGTGACTTGAGGCTTTAGTCTTCTTCCTCAGGAAGCAGCAGAGTTGCATGAAAAAGGAACAGTTAGGGCTGGTCAGAAGGAAAAAGGCTTGCTAGTGCCATGGGGGAGGAGGGTGTCTGTCTGGGGTTGGGGGCTGGGAATAGGGGGGTGTGCAAAGGCTTTGAGGCAGGAAGCAGTTGGGGTGTCTTGAGGAGAGGGTAACAATGACTGTGGGCCCCCAGGGCCTAGTTAGTGAAGGTAAGAGTGGTTCCAGGTGAGGGTGGAGGCCTCTTGCAGGGGGAGTGTAAGACTTGATTTCTGCTAAGAGCAGGGAAGGAAGAATTTCAAGCTAGACAAACTAGTATGTGGATACTAGATTTGAGTGTTTTTTAAAAAATAGTTTAATTGAACTTTTAAAATTTCATACATTTCCCACTCAAATCCAGACCCCTCCCCATTCATGCCCCCATTCCCCCAGACCAAACCCTATGCACTCTGCCATACATGCTGAGTCCTGTTCATTCAGGTGTTTGTACCCAAATGTCCTTCAGTGTAAATATGTCCACTGTCATATAGTCAGCCCATCCAAAGGGGTGTGCTTGTTGCTGTGTACCCAAAAGGATGTCTGTGGGCAAGAGTTGGATTAGGGAGGCGCTTGGGGAGCAAGAGGTGGTGGACTGGGCCAGAGGGATCTCTGGAGGAAGGTGGCGGGAGTCAGACGCGGGTGCCGTGCCCACTCCTCAGTTGCCCGGCGGCTCCATTCCACAGGTGCTGGACGGAGAGGTGTACCCACCGTCAGTGCTGCAGGCGCCGGTGTTGATGCGCTACCCACCGGGTGTCCCTCGTGAGAAGCAGATGGCCATGGGCCAGGAAGTGTTCGGGCTGCTTCCGGGGCTGGTCCTCATGTCCACTGTATGGGTCCGAGAGCACAACCGGGTGTGTGACCTGCTGAAGGCAGAGCACCCCACCTGGGACGATGAACAGCTCTTCCAGACCACTCGCCTCATTCTCATAGGTGAGCCCACATCTCGAGACCCAGGAAGGCTGGGTTAGGACCCCGGTGTTGCTACACTTAGGGGGTCACAGCCTGTGCCCCAAGCCAGGTTTGGCTTCCTGTTCTCAATAAGCCAATTCAGACAAATTAATAGTGGAAAGCAGAAGAAGGGGATTTATTCAATGTGGCCACATTGAAAGAGGGACTCTGCTGGGGCTTGACCTCAGGCAGAGCTTCAAACCTTGAGACGCCTAGTGGGAAGACTCCAGGCACATAGTAGGCCTTCAGAAAAGGGGAGATGGAGATGGTTCATTACTAGCTTATGACTCACAGCACATTTGATTGGCTGCCTTGAATTCCCATTTCCCTCTTGTGTTGCACAGGTTTGGCACTAAGGTCCCCAGTACACTGGGGTCAAGTCCCAGCCTGCCCCACCCTCAAGAACCCTCCCATTTCCCCTCTCGTTGGCCATCTGCCTTCATGGAGTTTGGTAGCTTTCAGGTGACTCAGGGACAAGATATTTTTGAGTCCCCTACAGGGGTGGGTCTGCAACCTAAAATGTCAGATGGTTTCCTGCCTGGGAGCTTGAACCCTGACACCTCTGTCCAGACCGTGTTCTGTGTGACTCATCACCTCTGGGCACCACTGGGTACAGCTGGTCTCAATTATAGTGTCTAATTCACTGGAGCTTGGGAGAGCCAGGCACCAGGGATGAGAATAGCCTGAAGGAGGTGGAGAGGCTGAGCCTGGTTCTGATTCTTATCTGAGCATTGCACAGACCTCGATCAGAGAGGCCCAGTCTGTGGCTAGAGGCTGCCCAGCACACTAGCTGGAGACAAAGCTGTGACAAAAATGAGGAATCCTAGAGCAGAGGACATCCAGCCCTTTATTGAACTCTGCAGCTTTGTGGACTGAGTATAATTACGCTGTGCAAGTTAAGATTCAGAGAAGTTAAGTGAATTTTCCAGGGAGACTCAGCAGAGGGAGGCTTGGATTGTGTCTAGATACCACCAAAGCTCATTCTGCTGCCATCCCATCGTCAGGGGCTCTTTCCTGAGTGGGCACCTGATCTTTTGTGATGTAGGAGTACGTGGGGGCATTGACCAGCTATTATGCCTATACTTGGAGCTCCTACTTCTAGCCAGCCTGTGTTGACACTGCCAGCTCTGTGCCAACATGTGGATGTGTCTGCTGTCTACTGTTCACGTGGCCCGATGCATTTTTGTTACACGGATATTAATAGAACACAGTTTACAGTTCAGGAAAGTGAGCCTCAGGGAGATTAACTCAGCTCAAACTCAGAGGCCTACAAACTGAGAAGCTAGGATTTGTGCCCAGATCTGCTAGTTCCAAATTATGCAGTTGCAGGTCAGTTTACTGAACAGGCAATTTGTCTTATGGCTTATTGATCCAGAAATCAGTTTCCTTTAACTATCCTGTTGGCCACTTTTCAAATCGTTATGTAGTGTTCAATTTGCTTCCTGATTGTTTGCTTTGTATATATCTGGTTTCTGAGGGACCAAAGGAAAACTCTGCCCATGACATTCTTATGTATGACAACACCCGAGAAACATGCTTTAAAAAAAAATACTTAGTGCTGGGCTCACCTGCTGTCCTCCACTTCTTTTGGCTATAGCAGAAACTCTCAGATGGTCTCTTTGAAGCCCCCCCCCCCCCACTGAGGTTTCAGAGAAATCGCAGCCCTCACTAAGTCACCCTCCTGTTTTTCTATCTTTCAGGGTTTCTCCAGCCTTTTTGTTATAGAGACAAAGTCTTTCCATGTAGGCTCATCTGGCATCTAATATGCAGTCCTCCTGCCTTAGCCTCCTAAGTGCTAGAATTACAGGCTTGTGTCGCTTCTCCAGTCTCTTTTCATGGTCTGTAGGAGAGAGGTTGTCCTTTGGAGCAGTGGTCCTCTTGTTTGCGGACCTCAGTCAAATCTGTCAGTTCTGTTTTCACATCCCGTTACAAGGAGACAAAGTGGAAGTGGCCAAGTAACACCAAGGAGACAAAAGCAAACGAGCTAGCCTGCTTCCCACGCTTGATGGCCATGTCACTGCACTGTGCTGATGCCATTTCCAATCTTCCCCACACAGGGGAGACCATCAAGATCATCATTGAGGAGTATGTGCAGCATTTGAGTGGCTACTTCTTGCAGCTCAAGTTTGACCCAGAGCTGCTGTTCAGAGTCCAGTTCCAGTACCGCAATCGCATTGCCATTGAGTTCAACCATCTTTACCACTGGCACCCGCTCATGCCTGACTCCTTCAAAGTGGGCTCACGAGAGTACAGCTATGAGCAGTTCTTGTTCAACACCTCCATGTTGGTGGACTATGGTGTTGAGGCCCTGGTGGATGCTTTCTCTCGCCAGAGGGCTGGCCGGGTAAGCTTCAGAGGAGTGGAGGTCAGCAGGGGTGGGCTCCGGGATCCAGCAGACTTGGTTCAAACCCTGGTTTTTTCATTTGTGGAATGGGCATAATGTCACTTCCACAGGGTGGTTGTAAATATCCCTTTGTGAGTTCTCTTGTTTATGTGATAATAGCAGGTCCCATCAGTTTCTCTCATGTTATAGTAATTAAAAAACCTGGGTGGGGGGACCCATGAGAGGAAGGATCAATTTTGGCTTACAGTTTCAGAAGGATTTCAGTGTATCATAGTAAGGAAGCCATGACAGAATGGCTCTGTTTGTGGTGTCAGAGTATGAGGCAGAGGCTGTTTGCATCATACGGCAAGAAATAAAGTGAGACTGGAACTGGAGGCTGAGCTATCGCCTTCAAAGACTGGCTTCTAGTGACCTGTTTCCTCTAGCTGGGCCCCACCTCTCCAAACAATGCCACCATCTGTGCAGAAAGTGTTTAAAACACAAACATATGGGGTACATTTCATATTCAAACTGTAACACAGGCATCACTCCAGGAGCTTGAGATATGGTGGTGAGCAAGATTGACGTGGTTCTTGGCACTCACACCATGGAAGGGTAACAGTCACATGACAGCTAGCATCATCTAGCACTTACTGTGTATGTAGGACTGTGACAAGTGATTTTCTGATGTTCTCAGAATTCTAAGAGCATGTTGGGAACCACAGTACAAAAACCACAGTGGTGGCCCGGAGGTGGGTGTTAGGGGTAAGGAAGTGACTGAGTGGAGATGGAAGAGAGGGACAGGCATTTCTCATAAAGAGAGGTAGTTGTTGGTGACAGGTCATGATTGCGTTCTAGATGGAGAGGACAGTCTGGGTAAAGGCCTGGGGTGTTGGAGGGGATAGCATTTGAGGGGCATGGGGCCCCTAGGGTATGGTAATATACATGGAATGCTTATATGGTATGTTTTTTGATTTCATCTGAATTGTGTCTTCCTTCAAATTTATATGCTACACCCCTAACCCCCAGTACCTCAGAATATAACTGCATTTGGAGACAATATCTTTAAAGAGATATTTAAGACTAAATAAGAAATTAGAACCAGCCAATCTGATTGGTGTCCTTATAAGAAGAAGAGATTAAGACGGACTCACCCAGAAGACCACATGAAGACACAGGGAGAACATCACCATGTATAAGCTGAGAGAGATCTTAGAAGAAACTAAGCTTACTGATACCCTAGCCTACATACTATGAAGGAGTAAGTTTCTGTTGTTTAAGGCACCTAGTTTGTAGCATTTTGTTGTAGTAGCCCTGAATACATTTTCTTAGAGCTCTTACCAAACTCCCTCTGAACTCTCTCATTCCCTAGAGTTGCAAGTTCCAGCTCTCTGGACCCCTCATCGCCACTTCAACCCACTCTTCTGTAATCCTTGTCCTGCAGCCCTGCTAGGATGTTGTGACACTTAACAGATTTAGATTTCCTTCTGATAACTTGACAGCCATTAGCATTTGCTGCCACCAGCATCTGCTGGTAGATTCATGCCACTTCTGCTCTGTGGGGGCACAGGCATGAGCAGAGGTAGCAGCCTTTTTGTGCAGCTGTATGAGTATTTTTCAAATGTCTGTGATGATGTGTGGAAGGCCTGGGTGTTGAATCTGGCAGAAGCTAGAAAGGCCACAGAAGTGTGTTGACTCTTAGGATAGTAAAAATCAATCCGAGGGCTGGAGAGATGGTTCAGCAGTTAAGAACACTGACTGCTCTTGCAGAGACCTGGGTTCGATTTCCAGTGCCCACATGGTGGCTAACAACCATTTGTAACTCCAGTTCCAAGGGGATCTGATGTCCTCTTCTGACCTTCTCGGGCATTGCATGACATGGGTACACTTACACACATGCAGGCAATATACTCAAACACATAAAATAAAAATAAAATATTTAAAAAAATCTTTAAAAAAGACCACGAGAAGGGACATAGAAGGGCTTTCTCTGGTAATCACCTTCTATGGCTACTGTCTGGGCTTGTTGCCATGTGACAAGCCCAGTGACAACCGTTTTGCATCCTTCATTTGTTTTATCACAAAAGTATCAGGTAGACGCCTTCTCCATTTTTGCATGGGAGGAAATACAAATAGTCCCATTATCTTCTCAATGGCCTTGTGTTTATTTACTAGGGTTGCCTTAACCAAGTACTACAAAGTGGGTGGCTTAAGATAATAGAGACTTCTTTTTCTACTGTACTGGAGGCTAGAAGTCCGAAATGAAGGTACCAACGACCATACTTTCTCTGAGGGCTCTGGACAGCCTCTTGTTCCATGCTTTTCTCTAAGGTTCTGCTAGGGGTTGACAGGTCTTGGTATTCCTTGGCTTGTAGATGCCACTGCATTCTGTCTCTATTGTCTTGTCACATGGTGTCTTCCCTGTGTCTCTAGTCTCATTTAAAAGGGCACCAGCTAAACTGGGCATGGTGGCACATTCCTGTAATCCAGCACTTGTGAGGTAGAGGCAGGAGAATCAGGAGTTCAAGGTCATCATCAGCTACATAGCTAGTTTCAGGCCAGAGTGGGTTACGTGAGATCCTGTCTCAAAACAAAAACAAACAAAAAGAACATCATTTATTGGATTAGGATCTTCCCTAATTGACTATGACTTCCTTTTGACTATACCAATGAAGACTGTATAGTTCTCTTATCCATAGGGAACACATTCTAAGACTTCTCAATGGATGTCTGAAATGGTAGAAAGTACCAAAGTTTTTTCTATAGATACACACCCATGGTAAAGTTTAACTTATAAATTAGGCACAGTAAGAGACATAATGATAGTAAAATTGAATATGTTTAACAATATTTTGTAATGAAAGTATATGAATGTGGTCTCTCTCTCTCTCTCTCTCTCTCTCTCTCTCTCAAAATGCTTTTGTACTGTTCTCATACTTCTTGGATGGGATCATGTGGGTTGATACCATGTCTGTGTGAGTGGTTGGGGTGAGATGAGTGACACAAGTGTATGATAAAGGTTAGTTTACTACATAAAGGTTATGTAGTAACCTAACTTGAACATAGCACTCTGATATCATGACAGTTGATCTGATAACCAAGACAGATGCCAAGTGACTGACAATGTGGACATTCTGGACAAAGGGATGATTCACATCCCGGGCAGGATTCAGTAGGACCTCATTAGATTTCATCATGCTACAATGAACAGCATGTAATTTAAAAGTTACAAATTGTTTATTTCTGGAATTTTCCATTAAATATTATCAGACTGTCATTGCCTGCGGGTAACTGAAACCATGGGAAACTAAACTAAGGTAAGGCTACTATATTTCTAACTGAGGTCGTATTTGCAGGTTAAAACTTCAGTGCATCTTTTTGGGGAGACACTTCAACCCAAACAACACCACAGCTTGTAGTGGGTAGAGCCAGGGTTGGAACCAGTCTCTGCTTGTTGTTCCAAGTTTGCTTTGCTCCAAGCTGTCTGATTTCATTCAGCTGTTTTTTTCCTACCCAATTATACATGTTCTGTCAAAACAGATTTCTGTCTTAAGCATTAACTTTATTATTTCAAGAGAAATAGCACTTCTTTTATACTAATGCTCCTTAATTTTTATGAATTGAAATATTTTTGTGGAGTGTGTGTGTGTGTGTGTGTGTGTGTGTGTGTGTGTAGCTTTGCATATGGGTGTTGTTTCTCAGGAACTATCCACTTTGCTTTTGAGACAGGGTCTTTCTCTTTGGTTTGTAGCTTGCCAAGTAGGCTAAGCTGGCTGGCCAGGAATTCCCAGGAATCTGGAGTCTTTTTTTTTCTTCCCCTTACCAGGTTACCTGGGCTTTGAACCCTCTTTTCTTTTTTCTTTTTATATTTTTGAGACAGAGTCTCTCTGTAGCCCCAGCTGGCCTGGAACTCGCTATGTAGACCAGGCTGGCCTGGAACCCTGAGATCTGCCTGCTTCTGCCTCCCAAGTGCTGGGATTAAAGGTGTGTACCACCACCCCTGGCTTGAACCCTCTTTTCACTCAGGATGACACTACTGGTTGGTGTGACTCAAAGGATTTCAAGCCACCAGAGATGTCCTTTCAGATCACTGCACCCTTCAGTGTTGAGGAAGCTGGGCCTCTGGGTGACCATGGTGTGGCAGACCTAGGGACAGACCCCATCATCATGACTGCTGGGCTGTACTACATTCTCTTCTTCTGGTTCAGATAGGACTCATGGCTTGAAGCTCTCTTAGGACTTTATACAGGCTCCAAGGCAGTCTGTAACTGGCTCCCAGCTTGACAGCTGTGCTTATTTCTTGGCAGATTGGTGGTGGCAGGAACTTTGATCACCATGTGCTGCACGTGGCCATAGAGATCATCAAAGAGGCCCGAGAGATGCGGTTACAGCCCTTCAATGAGTACCGCAAGAGGTTTGGCATGAAGCCCTACACCTCTTTCCAGGAGCTCACAGGTGGGCAGCTGCTTCCTAGACATAGTCTCTGCCCTGGAGGGATGCACAGTAAATCGAGGGAGAGACCAAGGGGAGAGAATGGGACAATACAGGTGGCCATCACAGTGACCGTGAGCATCATAAGGGAAGGGGTGAATGTGACAACAATCCACTTGAGGAGAGAAGGTGACGCCTTCCAGGAGGGCTGACAGTTTTCCAGGCAGAGAATCAGAGGAACACTTTAGGTAGGGCAAGGAAGGACACAAAGGCACAGAGCTGAGTAGTAGATGCCCATTTGGGAGATCAGTCACATATGTGGCTGGAGGAAGGGCTTGCTTGTCTTGGAGATGTCTTAGGTAGTGGAGGGAGATTGGCACCAAATTATTGGGTAGAATCTTGAATTTCATGCTGAATGCTGAATGTTTTGGGTTATATCCTGGGCTTTGAATCCCCTTTTGGGTCTAGTCATTCATAAATACTCATTTTTGGGCTGGCTGCATCTTTCCCTTAGAAAGATGATTAAGATACCAAGTCTAGTTGGGATGTAGCCCAGTGGTAAAGAACATGCTTAGTATGCTTGAGGCCCTGACTTTAATCCCCTTGACAAGATAAAACAAAAAACAACACAAAACAACACTCCACACATACAAAAATCTCTCAATTCTTAGATACCTCTCCTGGAGATCATGATTCAGTACATCTGTGTGGTGCTCAAGAGTCTCTACACACACACACACACACACACACACACACACACACACACACACACACTTTTCCCTCCAAGACTCTCAGCTATTAGGCAACCAGGTTGGAGCCTTTCCATCACTGGTATGGCAGACCCCTGTGTAGTGCCTGGTGGGGCACTACAAAGTAATCTTTGTCATCCCTTAATCTCTTATGAAAATGGTCCAGAGGGATAGTGTAAACTGCCATTAAATACCTGTGTGAACTTGGACATGCACATCCTTGGCTCTATGGTAATAAAGGGGCTGGAATGAAGATAAGGTCTTGAAATCTGTCTTGAGGGAAGCAAGATAGGCAGCCTTCTCAGTATTGTGATGGTCTTGGAATTAGGCCAAGACCAAGATGAGTAGCTGGAGCTCATAAGTTGTCTGGGACAGATCTAGACCCTTGAACTTTTTTTCTATCAGTACCACAGTCTCTCTTTGGACTCAGTCCAGATTGTGCTTTCCTTCCTGATCCTTTTCTCAATGTTCAGTTGTCCACATTGTTCTTTTGGAGTTCCTATTATCCCTAGAAAAACCTGCATCTAGAAGGTTCCTTCCCTAGAATGACCTTGAGGAAACCATGGCTCTCACTGTGGTGTCTTCCTTTGCAGGAGAGAAGGAGATGGCTGCTGAGTTGGAGGAGCTGTATGGAGACATCGACGCATTGGAGTTCTATCCTGGGTTGCTTCTTGAAAAGTGCCAGCCTAACTCCATCTTTGGGGAGAGTATGATAGAGATTGGGGCTCCCTTTTCCCTCAAGGGTCTCCTAGGGAATCCCATCTGCTCTCCAGAGTACTGGAAGCCCAGCACTTTCGGTGGTGAGATGGGATTCAATCTTGTCAACACAGCCTCGCTGAAGAAACTGATCTGTCTCAACACCAAGACCTGCCCCTATGTTTCCTTCCAAGTGCCAGACTTGAGTGCAGACAATGGGCCTGATGTAGAGCGACCATCCACAGAGCTCTGAGGATGCAGCAAGCAGCATTTTGGAGGGAAGAGCTTTGTGCTTGTCCTTCTAGGACACAGGCTGAAGAAGATAGCCTTTAACATCGATTTTCTGGCTTGGCAGTGTGAGGGTTGGCACTGACATTTAGAACTTTGGGTCTCACGTTTGTCTGGAATATTGTGACATTTGCCATTCTAGAATGCTGAATTCCTTGTTAACCCTTCAGAATGTTAGGAGTGGTTTTCATCTGACTTCCCAGAACTTGACTCCTGGTTGGCAGTCTAAAAAATCAGATTTCTGGTTGATTTGGCATAAAACTTTAGAACATAGGGCCTGGCATGGTGATTTAGTCTCAACACTTGGGAGGCCCCAGGCAGGTGGATTTCTGTGAGTTTGAGGCCAGCCTGGTCTACATAGTAAGACCCTGTCTCAAAACAAATAAACAAATAAACAAACAAACAGAATACAGAGCTCCTGACCAAAGCTCCTTGAAAAGTTAAGTGATTCTTAATTTTCATTCTAGAATGCGGGTAGGTAGGCTCCAGAATGTTGTCTGTCTGATTGGTGACACAAAATGTCATGTTCCTGGTTGATGATCCAGAACACGAGTCAGACCAGTCCTGACCAGAATGTCTAGAATGTTGAATTCATTTTCCTGTTCAGTGAAGGACAGAGCAGAAGAACCCAGTGCCCAACAAGATTGCATTGCTGGACTCTGCTTGCACTGAGGGGGCAAGGATGTGGAGTAGTGTTCTTGAAATCCCACTTTGATCTTGGGCCAAGGATGTGGAAAGAGCAGGTGGGCTTTTCCATGACCTTGGCTGGAAGCTACCAGAGCGCCAACCCCTTTACTCAGGGCAGCTGTTTCTCATGAAGCTAATAAAATTCTTTTTCCAAAGTGGCTTGTCTATGTATCTCCTTTGGTCCCATCTTCAAGCGCAGAAGCAACGAAGAGAGGCCTTTCTCTTGCCCAAAGGCCAGGTGTACCAGAGGCTCAATATAAGACTTTCCGGGTGTTGGCGGGGGATCCCTGGGAGCCTGGCTCTGCTTCATCTCTGCTTTGTCAGTTGACTCTCCTAAAATACCCAACTCCAAGTCCATTCCGTTTCTACTAGCTGGTTCAAATAACATCCTCTTTTAAAGAATAGACAACAGAGCACCTGGGAAGGAGAGTTCTATGACTCAGTGCCACTTAATTCTTATGTATTTTCATACTGTGGCAGCAGTGAATGGACAGTACTGATGAGGCCTCTGCTTCCCAGAGCTCTCATTCATACGGGGGTAGAACGGATGACAAACCCAACAGTGAAGCACAGGGCGACTGTGACTTCCCTTCTCACCAGCCAGCTCTGTTCTGCCTGTTTCACTCCTGAGGCCAGCGGCTGGAGCTGTGATCCTGAAGTTGGCTCCCTTTCTCTCCAGATCCCAGCCTGATGGTCTTTCCTCTGCCACACACATCCTGTGGTCAGTGAAGAGGGAGGCAAGGACAGAGGGCTAAGTTGAGAGACTGGGAAAAAAGTTTTGTGCTCCAGACTCCGAACTTAGCATTTCTCCAGAAGGACTGTGGCCAAGAAGCAACAGGGGACTTGGGGTTCAGGCTGGACTTCATCAGCGGTGGGCCTGTCTTGGAAGTGTCTTGAGGTCCAGGAAACCTTATTCCTAGCTGATTGGTTAGGGGCCACCCCCACCATTCTTCCCTGGCTCTGCTGGACACAGAATGTGATCCTTGGCTGCTTCTTGACTTAGTCTGATACAGAAGGACCCTTTGGGTGCTGAACATGGCCAAAGAGTGGTCGTGTCTTATTTTTGTTTACCTACTCTCTATTTTCTCCTTTCCAATATTTCCTTTGTTGTTATTTCTGATTAATATCAGGGTTTTTTTTTTTGAGACAGGATCTCACTATGCACATCAGGCTGGCCTGGAACTCACAGAGATCCACCTGCTTCTGTATCCCAAATACTAGGATTCATGATGTGTGTCAGCATGCTCAACATCATATCAATTTCAGTAGTTCTATCTGTATCCTGGCCAAGGGTGGGGCTGTACTCTATCTCAGGCAATCAGACTTCCTGCCCTTTAAAATCGGCCCCTGAGTGAGTCCCATGGAGATTAAGATTCTGACTGACTCATCCCTGCAGCTGGGCTCTGAGAAGACTCTATTAGCTCCTGCTTTGATGATCTCTAGGCAGTTTGGATTCCTGACGTCAAAACTTCAACTTTTCCTTTCATGCTGTGGGCTGTTCCAGGATTTCTCTTTTGCTTCTATCAGAGTTGGTATCTGTTGCTTACAACCACCTTGATGGCTACAGGACTATAGTGGCTCTAGAGAGACTTTTGATCAGGAGAGACATGATCAGATCAGTGTTCTGGAAATAGTCTCTGATGGGATGGGCAGCAGAGGGGAACAGAAGGACTTAGTAGCTACAATATAACTGAGAGACAGTGGCTGCTGGGACCATGTGAAGGGCTGTGGTGATGGTGAATGGGGTGGGCCAAGAGAGAGTGTAATTGCCTAGATTTGCTTAGTATTGAACTGCGTGTAAATTAAAATAATTATATTTATTTATTTTGTGTATGTATGTTTGTGTGTTTGTGTGCACATGTGTGAAGGTCAGAGGACAACTTGTGGGAATCAGTTGTCTCTTTCCCATAATGTTGGTTCCAGGGTTGAACTCAGGTAGTCAGATTTGATAGCCTGATCCATCTTGCCAGCTTACATAATTTTTTTTTCCCAGTCCAAGCATGTTGGAAGCATGAAGTTCAAATCAGAGCAAAGCTGGCACTGAGCAGTCATTCCTGGAGTTTTGGTTTGGTGGATGTGCTGGTATGTGTTAGTTTGGCTGGGCTGCAGAGATCTTTAATCTGGGTGTATCTGTAAAAGCATTCTGTAGACACAATTTGTATCTAAAATAAGTTTATTTTAATAAAGATTACTCTAGATAATGTAGGTGGACCTGTTCTAATCAATTATAAGGCTGCAAGAACAAAACCTGAGGGTTTTTTTGTGAAAAAGAAGAAATTCTTCATGACCTGCAACCATAAACTCTCGGTGAACTTCCAACCTCCTGGCCTGCATCCTGATTTCAGGCTTGCCAGTGCCAACAGTGGTGTGAGCCAACATCTCCAAATAAAGATATTTCCCCCCTGTGCATATACTATACATACACTTGTTCTCTGTTGGTCTTGTTTTTCTGGGGAACCCTCTTACACTTTTCCGTTCATTTGGGACTCACTACAAACAACACAACTCTCTCCAGCCCTTGAGCGCAGGAAGGGATTTATTATAGGATTGCATAATTCATGGCACCATTGGCAGGGCCAGAGAAACAGGCCTGGAGGCTGCAGGCCTAGGAACAGTGGCTTCTGGTCTAGAGGACACTTTGGAGACCCCCACAGGACGAAGGCATCTTAGGTTGTATCTGTGTACCCACCTTTGTCAGAAAATGAATTCTGTACAGCGCCTGCTTCTCACTTCCTCTACATCCTGTTCTGTTTGTTTCCTACTTGATTGTTAGAGACAGGCTCAGGTGTGTGTAGTCTAGCTACGAGAGAGAGTGGGAAAGTAGCAAGGAGGAACTCATAATGTGGAACATGGTTCCTAATGGGAAAAGTGTTCAAAGAGCTGGACACAAGCCAACTCTGCCTTTCTGGATCTTTGTTTTTCTTAGATCTTTTTGCCTCTGGGTCCCATCCTTAGAACACTACAGAACTCAATCAAGTGATACCACCATTGACCTGGCAACAGCTCAGTGGAGCTGCAAGTACAGCATAGCAGAGACTGTGAAGTTCTCACAGTCCATATTCTAATAATGTTTGAGGAAATTGTCAGAACACTGGATGTACCACTTTTCTACTCAACCATGCTTCTCCTACTAGAAGAGTCGGTTAAAACAGCTGTGTGGATGACAGTAAGAAAATCCAAACTTTGGGACTGGAGAGATGGCTCAGCAGGTTAAAGTGCCTGCTATACAGACCTGAGTTCAGATTCCCAGAGTCTATGTGAAAGTCAGACATGTGGTGCATATCTATATTCCCAGCACTCCTAGGAAGTAGAAAATCTCCCTGGAAGCTTAGGGCTGGCTATCTTGGAGCACTCCACGCATCAACAGCAAACAGAAGAGACTCTGCCTCAAAAACAAGGTGGAAGGTATGGACTGACCCCTGAAGTTATCTTTTAACCTCTACATGCCACCCTGGCATAT
Source organism: Nannospalax galili (assembly GCF_000622305.1). NCBI lineage: Eukaryota > Metazoa > Chordata > Mammalia > Rodentia > Spalacidae > Nannospalax > Nannospalax galili. The sequence goes on along the minus strand of NW_008338996.1, from coordinate 101,762 downwards.
GTATGTGCTCTTACACACAATCACATACATACATATCTATCACACAACATACACAAATATATATTGAAAATTTATTATTATTATTGTGTGTGTGTGTGTGTGTGTGTATGTATATATACCATATCGTTCACATGGAAGTTAGAGGGCGACTTTTGGGAGCCAGAGTTCTCCTTCCACCATGGATCTGGAAATGGAACCCAGAGCATTAGCCTTTTGCAGCAAGTGCTTCTACCTATTGCACCATCTCCCCACCCCTAAACAATTATTTTAAAGAAAAACTAACTTAAAAATTACTTTAATTGAGCACTGTTAAGGGACCACGATGAGCTGCTTTCCTCTATACCTGCTCACTGTGTCCTCTTGTTTTGAAGTTGGTTCTACCCCCTCAGGCTTGGTCAATATTTCCTTGGTTCTCATTCTTTATTCTTAGATAAAAGTATATGTGAGTCATTTGCATAACTGCAGGCTGGGTATTTGGGGTTTGGGGGGCAGTCCTAGCAGATTTCTGTTAGGTTCCCCCCCTAAGACTTTGCATTATAACATACAATAAAGGGTGCTGAGCTTACACACATACCTTGACAAATTTTTACATTTGGAAAAACCCAAGTAACCAACCACCAATAAAATCAAGATATAGAACATTCCCAGCACTCTAGAACTCTCTATTATGTTCCTTTCTGGTAAAGAATCCCACTAACTACTATTCTGATTGCTATCACTAGTTTGATCTATTTATGAACTTCATTTGAATATAGCCACACAATATGTTCTTTTTCTGTATATTTTTTTTTGAGTTTTTGTGCATTTCATATAAGAGATCTTAATCAAATTAAGGCCCCCTCCCCTGTCCACACCTCCCACACCTCCTTCTCCCCTGGATTTCAGGCATTCTGTCATATATATTAAGGCCTATCTGGTCAAGCATTTGTACACAGATATCCCCTGGTGCAAGTTCATCCACCCTCTAGTCAACCTATCTACAGTCACTCCCTTAAAGAAGATTAACTCTCCCTCACCCCGCAGTAATCAGTTGCCAATAGTTCCTCAGCTGAGGTTGGGGTCTGCTGCCTGTTTCCCCAGATCTATGCTGGTTTTTGTCTGATTGAGTCAGCATGGGTCTTGTACATGCTGTCACCATTGTTGTAAGTTCATACGAGCAAGTTTCCAGAGACCTGAAAGCCTCTGTTTCCTTATGTTCGTGCACCAATCCCTTGTCCACTATGGTCCTGAGCCAGGGGATGGGTGAGGTTTAATATAGGAGTCCTATCCAGGGACACACACTCTGAAGTCTCTTATTCTCTAAAAATTAGCCAGTTGTGGCCTTCTGTGTGCCTCACACTCTGTTGTATGAGGAAGCTTCGCAGGTGAGAGTTGAGGAATATATTAATATTCTCTCTACTCCCTGTTCCACTACGTTCCATGAGCCTTAGGTGTAGAGGTTCCCCTGTAGATGTGTCACTTAGGGCTGGTCATCTCTCAGACCTATATTCTCTGTGTGTGACCAGCTCTGTAATAGTCTCTATCTGTTGCAAAAAGAAGCTTCTTTGATGAATGATGTATGGTATACTTGTCTGGGTAGTAGGCAGGTCTGTGGCAAGCAGTTCAGGAGGGGGCAGCAAGGGCAAGATGCGGGTGGAGATAGCTGACAGAGGGTCTAACAAACTAAACTGGAGAATTGAGCTAGTCTGGGTGCAGGGAATCAGGATACAGTGGGTGGGTCTGGACTAATAGGATAATCCAGAGATCTGAGGCAGAAGAACAGAGGCCGGCCCAGGCCGCAGGCTAGAAGGAGGACAGAGTCGCAATATGGTCTCTTTTGTGTCTGGCTTCTTTTGTCATGGGTGTCTGCTTGGCTGTGTCAATATTTAGTGTATATGAACCTAGTCACCTGCTGATGGACACTGAAGCTGTCTCCATCTTATGACTGTTATAAATAAAGCTGTTTCTTGGAGACATTGCCTTTTACATTCATTTATTGCGTGAAATGGATCTTCTATTCAACGCTCACTTCTCTGTCTGGCCTGATGGAAAGAGAAAATGGATTCCTGAGGGCACAGGCATTATTAGAGGAGGGGACAGAGATGGTGTTTCTTGGGAGTCTGCTCTGCAGTGGTACATCTCTGCCTGCCTTATTAGCGCTGCTTCATAATGGCGCTATGAGCAGGGTTTTTCTCTTTCATAAAGGAGTAAGTGGAAATTCAAAAACATCATACAAGTTGGGACTGAAGAGATGGTTTGGTACTTGAGGTGCTTGCCACACAAGCATGAGGACCTGAGTTCAGGCCCCCAGAACCCACATAAAGCCAGGCATGGTAGACATCCCAGCGCTCCTAAGGTGAGTTGAGGGTGGAGACAGGAGACTCCTCAGAAGTCGAGGGCTGCCTATCCTGGTGTCAGTGGTGAGTAGCAAGAGACCCTGTCTCACACAAGGAGGAAGATGAGGACTGACCCTGACCTCCACCACACACGCACACACGTACACACACACACACACATACACACGCACACACATACACACACACACACAGCACGAAACACACATGAACTGCACATATATGCACACACATACACATATACACATATTGTCCACACACAAGCTAAAAAAAAGAACAAATACCAGGGAACTTGTCTAAAGTCAGACAGCTTTGAAGTGGTGAGGATTAGGTGCAGCAGTTAAACTCCAAAGCGTGGACTTTTCCCACCTGAGCCTCACCCACATCATTCTAGAAGCAGAATCATAGTAGAGATGGGGGAATGGACAGACCTGAGATGTAACAGGCATTGGAGATACCCACTTCTAGATGACTGTCCGAAAGCTTCAGATGACGTTTAGGCTCCATATCATGCTGCCTTGCGGTCATCCTTTCCTCAGTGGGTGAGTGACGTTTCTTTCCTTTCCCATGACTCACTCCTTCCAGGCTTGCTATCTCCTTCCCGATCTGTGACTTGCACTCTGGGACACCATGGTGACATTCACCGAGCAGAGCTGGTTCCCTGGAGTCTGAAAAGTGGTGCCAGTTATTGCCATGTCCCCTGCTCTGCCTCCCTCCCCTCTGGCCACCATCAGTGACACTGACCCAAGCTCTGCTGTCCCCACTATGGTGGACTCAGGTGTCGACGTTCTTGTCCTGCTGCTCCATTTTTGTCCCGGAGGGAGGCACTCATGAGTGAGCCTAGTTTTTTTCTTCTCCCTATTACCTCACAGGGTGGAAATGTGGATGTGGTAGTTGTTGATCTTTTATTATGATAAAACATATGCAATATAAAATTGACCTTTTGAATCTTGTTTTTGAAGTGCCGAGGATCAAACCCAGGGCCTCATGTATGCTAGGCCAATGCTGTACCCCTGAGCCATATGCCTACCTCCATTATAACCGCTTTCAAGTGTGTAATTGTCATTCAGTACATTAGCAATATTGTGCAATCAGTGATAACTAGGTCCAGAACATTTTCATCATTCCGCAAGGAAACCAGTATCCATTAAACAGTCACTCCCTGTTTTCTGTCCCTCTAGCCCCAGGTGACCACTGATCGTTCTGCTTGACTGTGTGCTGAGCAGTCCCTGCCTGCCAAGCATTCTGCTAATCGTATTGTACACGCACTTCATTAATGCACATGAACGCAGCTGTATGAATTGGGGTTCTTCCACTCACAGATGAAATAAGCAAGGCTCAGAGAGAAAAGATGTATGTGAGGTCACAAAGCCTGTGACTGGCAGAACCTGGACCAGAACTCCAGGCTCAGTGCTGTTTCCAGTCTAAGTGACTACACTCTGAGACCTTTCCCGGATAAACACGAATGACGCAGGTCTGAGTGACTTCTAAGCTCATTTTATTCCACTCTGAAAGAATATTCCTTCCAGTCCACCCTGAAGGTCAAGTGGGAACAAAAAAATGGAACGCAGATTTAAGTGACTTACGCCCTAGGAATTTTCCAGGATCTGGGATGTTGTGTCGAAGGAAGCAGCTCGATGGCACAGTCCCAGATAACGTGGCCTAAGGCACCGTGGGTTGCCTTGGCAAATGTTGGGATGGCATGCAGGGCAGCAGGCTAGGAAATGGAGGGACTTCTGTGCCATAGACTGAGAGGCCTCATGAAGAGAGAGGCTCTGGCAAGTGCCAGATGCCTGGTTTTGTGCTGTGCATTGAAGATTCTCTGATCAAGAGCTTGGACTTTTGATTCTCCTGGCCATGAAGGCTGACTTCCTTTGTGACTGCAGAAATGAAAGTCATAACCATTCCCACCCCCACCAGAATAATAAATAAACTACTTTTAAAAAGAAAGAAAAAGAGGATGCAGGGAGATATTTGACTGAACAGAAAGTCTCATGACATAATCAAGGTAATATTTTCCTGACTTCATACTATTAAAACAAATCTCTTTTGGATGCTCTATCTTTCATCACACCAAGCATAGTAAAATGTACCATGGACCAATTTAGCATTATTTACACATACAAATGTGTATAATTTACACCTATATGTATAATTTACATATATGAGGTTTTTAGTGTGTTAACATTACATTTTGTAGACATTTAGAATTTTGATGTCATTTTATTTTAGTATTTTGGAAAACACATCCTTTCTTCCAACTGTCAAATACTTTCACTAGCCCTCGAAAAGCTCCATGGATCAGACACTGAGCCCGTTGGCTTCTGGGATAACCTGCCTGTGGGTCTTTCTGGATGATCATCATTGATGGGCAGCATTTTGTTTATTGGTCAGAAAGTAACCATCCGTATCACACTGACAGATGAAAGCTCAGAGGCAAGGGCCCTGAAGACTTGGAAAAATACTAACCTACCTTCTCCAATTAAGTGTACCAATGGAACATTTTTAAAAACATATTCTACTTTATAAACACAGCAGAACTTGTAGCTGCCATTCAAAATGAGATCTGGATACCAAATTGCCAACAGTGAGGGAGGAGGCAAAGAGTCTCACTGTCAAATGGGCTTCAAACAGCACAAATCCTGCAAGGTTCAGAGCTATTTGTCAGCCTGACTTTGCTATAACAGACAACAGACAGTTGTCAAAGATTTACAGTATGTAAGTCATTTTTGTTGCTCTGGTAACATACCCTGATGAAAAGCCATTTAGGAGAGAAAGGGTTTATTTTAGCTCAGAATTTCAGGTTGCAGCTCATCTCTACTGGGAAGTCATAGTGGCAGGAGTTTGAGATAGCTGGTCATGTCTTATTCACAGTCAAGCCAGGTAGAACATGAATGCATGCATACAGACAGAAATACATGCATACATGCTGAGTGCTCAGCTAACTTTCTTTACTCCTATACAGACCCGGGTTCCACACAAGGGAGCAGTGCTACCTATTTTCAAATTGGGTTTTCCCAAATTAAGGCAATCAAGATAATCCCCCACAGATGTGCCCATAGGTTAGCCTTATGTAGACGGTCCCTCGCTGAGATTTTCTTCCTAGGTGATTCTAGATTGGGTCAAGTTGCCTTAAACTAACCATCACAACAATTGAGGTCTATTTTATATACATGAAACTGTACAAATCTGAAGTGCTCAGCTTAAATTATTCTTAACCCACAAAGGTAACTACTAATCTATTAGTGTTCTAGGCAAATAGACAAATTAGGCTGTGCTTGACCTTTGTACTAATGACATGCCACTCTGTACAGTCTTTTGTCTCTTGCCTCTCTTGCCCAACGTCATGTCTTGTGAAATTATCCATGCTGTGTTTATCAGCAGTTTGTCCTTTTTAAAACCTGGGCAGTGTTCCATTGTGTAAATATACAGTAATTTGTTTATCCCTATACTTGTTGATGGACATTTAGATTGTTTCTTGTTTGGCCTATTATATACACAACTACTATGAACATTTGATTCAAGGCCTTTTCAGATATATGTCTTAGTTTCTGGTGAATAAATATTTGGAGTAGAACTGATGGATTACATAGAAACTGCTAAGTAGTTTCCCCAAGTGGTTGCACTATGCTGTGGTCCCCTCAAAAGTGCCTGAGAATTTTGGCTGTTCCTCGTCATGGCAAAACTTGGTTAGTATAAAGCCTTTTTAGTATAGACATTCTCTCATAGGGTGGCAAGTAGTATTTCCCTGTAGCTTTAACCTTCATTTCTCTGACAACTAACAATATTGAGTATCTTTTCTTATGTCATTAGTGGGTTTTTATTTTGTTTTGTTTTTGTTTTTTTGAGACAGGATCTTTGTAGCCCATACTGATCTGAAACTTACTCTATTGTTCAGGCTGGCCTCAAACTCATCATGCAATCCTCCTGTCTCAGCATCCTACATGCTGGGATTATAAGCATGAGAAAATTATATTTGCTTTGTGTGTGTTTGTGTGTGTGTGTGTGTGTGTGTGTGTGTGTGTGTGTGCGCGTGCGTGTGTGTGTGTGTTGTATGTGTGTAGAGGTCAGAGGACAACTTGAAGGAATTGGTTCTCTTCTTCCACTATTTGGGCTCTGGGGTCAAAGTGAGGTTTTCAAAGTCTGTGGCAAGTACCTTTACCTGTTGAACACCCCCACCCTCTCTTGCTGAGGCAAGATCTTGCTTTATAGTCTAGACTAGCCTCAAACTCATGATCCTCCCAACCCCCTCTCCCAAATGCTGAGATTATAGTCATATGCTACCATTGCCTAACTTTTGATTTTTTCAACATAACTTTAAAAAACATAAGACATTCAAATAAGGTCCAGTGCTCCCCATTCCTCCCCCTTCCTCTCCCCCTTGCTCTCCTTAACTTACTTCATAGCCCAGACTGGCCTTAAATTTGCAATCTTCAGGCTTCAACCTCTAAGCATGTGCCTGGCTGTTTTATTTCTTTCGTACTCTGTGAATAAGGAGAACTACAGAGCTGGCCTTTCACCCGACTTTGAACCAACTTTGCATACTGAGATAAATTATCCTTGGAAATGTGGTCTTAACCTTTTCCTATATTGTCAGATCCAATCTAAGATTCTTTTAAATGGCCTCTGTGTGTATGTTCAGGACGGACATTGGTTTGTAAATTTCTGTAGATATCGGTCTCTGAAGTGTCTTTGGTTTCTGAATCAGAATAATACTGGTCTCATGAAATGGATCAGGAAATGGCCATACATTTATTTTCTAGGGGTTGGTGCCGTTATTTAAATGCTTGATGTAAAGTGATGCCTTGGGATTTGCATTTCCTTGATAAGCGTTTTGAACATTTTTTCATATGGCTGTTGGCCATTTGTATGTCTTCCAAGAGATCTTCTGCCCATTTTTCCAGTACAGTGGCTTTGGTTTTCTTTGTTGTGTCACTGAGGTGTCTGATTTCCTTCTGTACTTAGATATTCGCCCATTGTCACACGCAGTTGCCGGCATCATCTCTTCTGTAAGCAGACCCTTCACTCTGCTGTGTGCCCTGCTTTGCAGAAGGCCCTAGTTTGATGAAATCCTATTTGTCTACTTTGTTCCAGTGTGTTTGAGCTCCTTCAAAGATCCTTCCCCAGACCAGTGTCATGAAGTGTCTGGCTTATGTTTCCTTCCAGATTTTCAGGTTCAGGTCTTACATTTAAGTCTTCAATGCATCGTATATGGAGAGGCATAGGAATGTGGCTTCTATCTATTTCTTGTGGATATTCCATTTCCCAGTACTGTTTATTGAAGACACTGTCTTTCCACACAGCTCTTGTCAGAGTCGGTTGGCTGTGAAAACTTGGATTTATTTCTGGGATCTCTGCTGTGTTCCTTACTCCTTTGGTGTATGTGTCTGTTTTTTTTTTTTTTTTTTGCCAGGATTTAACCTTGTATTATACTTAGGTAGCATGATTCTTTCTCTCTGTCTCTCCGTCTCTGTCTCTGTCTCTGTCTGTCTCCCCTTGCCTCTTTGACATCTTGCATCAGCTTCCTGCCTGAGTGCTGGGATTACCAGCCTGTTATGCTTAGCTCTCCTTTTTCTTTCTTTCTTTCTTTTTTTTTTTTTCAAAATTACTTTGCCTGTTTGGTGTCATTTATGGTTCTATGCAAATTTTAGATTTTTTTTCCCCATTCTTGTAAGCAATAATCATACTTTGACAGAGCTTGAATCTGTACATTGCTTTGGTCAATATGGACATTATTATTTTACAATTTCACACATACGAAATGTTCTTTGGTAAAAGTGTTCCCTCATTATTCTCTCTTACCTTCTTCACCCCAAATTCCCTTCGTACTTTCAGGTCTGATTTGTGTGGCCTGCGGCATTTATTGTTCATGATGTTCATCCATGAACATAAGATATCGTTCTACTTTTTGCCTTCGGTTTTGCTCATTAATATTTTATAGCTTTTATTATAGAGCTCTTTTGCTTCTTTGGTTAAATTTATTCCAGGTAATCAATTTTTGTAGCTATTGTAAATGGGATTTTAAAATTTCTGTTTCAGATAGTTCTCTATTAATGCATATTAATGCTGCTGACTTCTGTATATTGGTTTTGCATTCTGAAACTTTGCTGCTTATAAATTCTAAGAGCTTTTAGTGGGCTGTTTATGTCTGCTTGTCTGTATCCACATCTAGCCTCAAAAGGAGTACTTTAACTTTTTCATTTTCAATATAGATTCCTTTTATTTATTTTTCTTGCATAATTTCTCTGGCTATGACTTCTAATGCTATTTTGGACAAATATGGTGGTATCCATGTGTTTTTCCAGATCTTAGAGGAAAACCTTCTGATGTTTCCTCTTCCAGTATGATGTTGCCGTGGCTTTGTCACACACAGTCTCTCCTGTGACAAGACACATTCCTTTTATATGTAATTTCTTAAGAGTTTTCAACTGTGAATGGTTTTGAATTTTTTGTCAAATGATTTTCTTTCATGCAGGTATTAACATGACTATGCAATTTTTAGTCCTCATTCTATTAATATGATCTATTTTTATTGTGTTTATTGATTGACATTCATTAAAAAAATCCTTGCATCCTTGGAATGGATTCCACTTGATTATGGTAGATGATTTTTACTGTGCCATTAGATTCATTTTACAAAGCTGGACATGGTGGCTTGTGCTTGTAATCCCAGCACTTTGGAGGCTGAGGCAGGAGGGCCTCCTTGAGTTTGAGGCTAGCCTGGTCTATATAGTGAATTCCAGGCCATTTTGTGCTGAGTGGGATTCTGTCTCAAAAAACAAACAAACAAACAAACAAACAAAACCCCCAAAACAAAAAAAACACCAGTAATTTAAAAGAGACAAAATAAGTACTGATGTTAAATGTTTCAGACGTCTAAGTGCTCAACTTTTGAATATCTCTGCTATAAATAAAGTTTGAGTATACACCACAAAAACAAACAAACAAACAAACAAACAAACAAAAGAGACAAAATAAAAGAAATAAAAGCTTGGTTTGTAAGCATCAGACTGAGGACCTTGCATTTATGCTCACGAGTGTTGCTTTGGTTGAGGGTGAGTTTGGAAGAATTCCATCCTCGTCAGTTGTTTTTGAAATCACTTGCAAAAGGTACTAGATTAAACTCCCCCTCCCCCAAACCCCAATTTTATGTGTATGTGTGTTTTGCCCACATATATGTAAGTGCACCAGAAGCATGCAGTGCCTGCAGAGGCCAGAAGAGGGGGCTGAATCCTCTGGAGGAATTACAGATGTTGTGAGCTACCACATGGGTCCTGGGAACAAAACCCTGGTCCCCTGCAAGAGCTGTAAGCACTCTTAACTATTACCACCTCTCCAGTCCCAACACGAGATTTAAAAAAATGTTTGGCAGAATTCAGCAGAAAAGCTATTTGGTTTTATGCTGGTCTTTGTTGAGAGCCTTTTTATTATTGATAAAAATTTCCTTGCTCACCATTAGTCCATTTAGACGTCCTGTTTCTTTGTTAGTCAATTTTTTAGGTTGTATGAATCAGGAATTTATACATTTTTTCTAGGCTTTCGCAATTTGTTGGTTTGTGATTGTTCAAATAAGCTCTTACCATCCTTTCAATTTCTGTGGGATGTTTCTCCTTTTATCTGGTTGTATTTGAGGTTTTCATGTTTTCTTAATATACATAATGCTTTAAAATTTTTCATAGCTTCAAAAACCAAAATTTCTTTAAAAAATGTTTCCTAAATTACATTTATTTGTGTGTGTATGTGTACACATACGTGCTGGGTACATACATGACACAGTGTGTGTGTGTGTGTGTGTGTGCCCGTGTGCGTGTGTGCGTGTGCGCAGGTCAGAAGACACTTTCTTGAGTCAGTTCTCTCCTTTCAACATGTGGGTCCTAGGAATCAAACTCAGGTTGTTAGACTTGGTAGCATGTGTCTTTACCCACAGCCATCTTACCAGCCCCTCCAAACTGCACATTCTTATTTTATTAGTCTTTCGTATTTTTAGTCTCTATTTCTTTTATTTCTCCTTTAATCTTTATTCTTTCCATATACTAGTTTTGAGTTTAGTTTGTTATTTTTCTAGTTCTTGGAGATTCAACGTCAAATTCTTTATTTGGGATGGTCTCCTCCTCCTCCCCCTCCCCCTCCCCCTCCTCCTCCTCCTTCTCTTCCTCCTTGGATCCAATACACCTTTTCATGTCGGGGTGGTTCACGTAGGAGTGGCTCACAGTACTCATCTGCTCTATCTGTGCCCTTTCAGTAGTTACCCTTGCCTGCTACTTCTGTGGCGAGAATCCCTTCACCGAGCTCTCCTACGGTGGGCAATCTTCCACCTTTACAATGCAGGGAGCCACAAACAGCAGCGCTCAAGTCGCTCTTAAAGACTAGAGGATTAAAAGTGAAACAATTTCTGGGATGTGGCAATTTGTATTACCCCTTGGATGACCCCTAAAACATCTGGGACCCCTCGGTTTGGATGAGAATGCTCTACCTCACTCGCAAGAGGGAAGTCCACTCAGGCAAGACGGCCTCGGCACCCTTTGTCCCGATCCTACTGGCCATTATTGTAAGTTTTAAAGGCTCATTGGCGGAGGAAGTGTTACAGGAATATAATCAGACTTGTTCAAAAAATACAGAGGAAAAACTGACCCTGCCAACAGTCCCCAGCATACAGTCAGATGGGGATGAGGAGGAGGAGGAAGCTGGGAAATTAGAGCAAAAGCTAGAGCCTTCAGAGATACCGCCCCCCATACCCCTGGAGGGAGGTCAGAGAGGCTCAGGGGCAGAAGACATAGGTTCAGGACAACTCAGAGGTTGCCTAGAGGTTCCTGCCCCTGTCTGAAACCCATTCCTTCACTTGCCCTCAGGGCAGGGAAGTCAAAGGGGAAAAACTTTCATATCGCTACAAGTTTATCCTGTGAATGTTGGCGCCAACGCCACCCACCAGACTTAGGTTCTGACCCCTTGCCTGACCTAGCGCTTATACGCAAGGCAGCATTGGAGAGCGGCCCAGATTCACCCTATTTTGAACAAGTTGTCATCCAATGAGCTATCCAGCTGCAAACTCATTATGACTGATACTCCATGCTTAAAGCAGTCCTTAACCCTGCCCCCTTTCTACAATGGAGGGTGGCATATGATGACCTTGCTGAGACACAGGCCCACAACAACTTGCAGTTTAATGTCCCCATTACCTTGGACATGTTGACAGGGCGTGGAGGCTATACAGACCCAGTAACTCAGGCCCTCATTGGCGTTCTGTTATATTTTGGGCAAGTGAAAAATATGGCCCTCCAAAGCCTCAAGGCTCGCACCCCCACAAAACCAGAGACGTTCTTTCATAACTTAATCCAACAAGCGAACGAACCATTCATGGACTTCATCTCCTGTGTCATATCGGCCATAGAGAGATAGACGGCTCCTGGCCCAGCTCGAGATGCCCTCATTAAGGAACTGGCCTGGGAGGACATGAATACCATTACCCATAATGCCATAGCCCTTGTCCATAATGCTGAGCTACACCAATGGATTATTGCCGCCTGTGACATCAACCCGGCCACTGCCCCTTTTGAGGCCTCGCTACAAACTCTTCTGATCAACAAATCAGGCCATCCAACTCCCCTGGAATCACTGGTCTGTTGGGGCTGTGGCAAACCAGGCCATATTAAAAGGACATGCCCCCAGGGGGATACTAAACCCAAAACACCATGTCCTAGATATAAAAAAGTTTTCCACTGGGTTAAGGATTGCAGATCTAAATTAGACAAGGGTTTGTTAAACTTCAAAAAGAGCAGCCCTCAGCCCCACAACTAAAAGGGCCTAAATCAAATGTTAACTGGACTCTGCCTATTTATCCACATACTCCTCAAATTAAGATTGACCTCGATGAGATACCCATTAAGGGCATTGTGGACATGGGTGCTGATATCTCCATAATTACAGAAAATGATGCAGCCAATTTTTCCCACTGGAGATTTAAAAAAGGCCCACCTATAAAAGGAGTAGGAGGGCAACAAACCACCAAACAGACAATCAATGAGGTGGTATGGAAGGACTATGACGGCAATACAGGAACAATAAGGCCCCTTATAGCTAATGTTCCCCATACTCTACGGGGTAGAGATATCCTCTTTGATATGGGGGTGGTGCTGACAACTGATGATGCTGCATTTTTTGAGGATATCGTAGGACATGATAGATGCGGCCTCTCAGGAAGAAACAACCCATTCCTTGACTCCAACCAGCAGCACCTCCAATTCTAAGGGCCACTGCTCTGCCCTCATGCCTCCTTGAGTGGGGTACATCGGACCCTATATGGGTTGAGCAGTGGCCTATCCTGGAGCCTAAACTTTTGGCCCCTAAGGCCTTAGTACAGGAGCAACTCTCTTTGGGCCACATCGACCCTTCCATCAGCCCTCATAACACCCCCATTTTTGTCATAAAGAAAAGATCAGGCAAATTCAGACTTTTACAGGACCGCAGGCAGATAAATGCCCACATGAAAAAGATAGGCTCCTCTCAATCTGGGCTCCCTCATCCTAGCACTATTCCTATTGACTGGCACATAGCAGTCATTGACCTCAAAGACTGCTTCTTCCACATCCTCCTTGCTGAACAAGATAGGCCCTATTTCGCCTTCACACTATGGGAGCCCAATTTCCATAGACCCGCTCAGAGGTATCAATGGAAAGTTTTTCCCCAGGGCATGAAAAACAGCCCTGCCACATGTCAGGCTTATGTGGTGCCTTCCCTTACTGTCCTGCCTCCAGGCTGCCTCTTTATACATTATATGGATGACATTCTTTTGGCACATTGCTCTCAAGAAACAGTAAAACCGGCTCTTTATAATTTGATTACCGCCCTAGAGGATCTCAGCCTCGTCATTGCCCATGATAAAGTCCAACTTGTCTCCCCATTTCAATTTTTGGGGATTCATATTTCCAATAAGGTTAATCCCCTCCACCCTCAAATACCAATCAAAGGCAAATACACCTTACATGATTTTCAAAAGCTATGTGGCAATGTTAACTGGCTTAAGCCATTTATTGCACTGCCACCTAAAAAGTTATGGCCTCTATACGACCTCTTAAAAACCAAGAATAACCTGTCTGAAGTTATCGTCATTATTCCTGAGGCCACGGCAGTTATAGCAAACATAAACAGCCACCTTTTCAGGCTAGCTACGGAGAGATACCATCCTGACCAGGTGCTTTCTATCATTGTCATCTGGACGGGAAGGGGAGCACTGAGTGTGATATGGCAACAAGGCCCCCTATACTGGATACATCCATCTTGGGCTACATATCATAAAATAACCCCCATGATAGAAGCCATTCTGGCTATGGCACAAAAGGGGAGGCTCTTTGGCATTGGTAACCACTGTTGCACTCTCTCTCTCCCAAAGTATCCTAACAGCCACCACACTTAATTCAGTGGTGGAGTCAACAGCTAATGAATGCCCTTCAAACCCCAAATCTTATCAATAGCCATGTCCATACTGCCATACTGAATTTACAACAACAAATTGATCTCCTGGGAGAAGATATCACTAATCTCCATACTATTGTAAGACTAAATTGTGATCCCTGATTCAATTCCTTTTGCTTAACTCTCTTTCATGTTGACAATGCCTCGTTGAGACAACAGGAACTCAGTGCATACATTAGAGGACCTTGGTCTCAACAATTCCTTAATTATACCGTTAGCCTTTCCTCCCAGATTATCACCTTAAATGAAGCAAGAGCTGATACCCTACCCTTTGATTCATCCTTTATTGATCAAGTTTGGAATCGCCTCAAGGGTATCTTCAGCCCGGTGGGAATAGTTACATGGGGAATCATAGGAATGGTGGGAATATTAATTATACTCCTTCATAGATGTCTCTTAAAGTATCCTGATCACAAAATCAAATTAACGGAGCTATCCTTCAAGTTCTCCAGGCTATCGTCTACAATGGAGCAAGACCTGAACTTCCTCCACAAATGCTGCATGCCTGGCTGTCATCTAACCGAGATTTGATAGTCTGACCCCTACCACCTTTAACCAACACTCCCTGGTTTATCCCCTCGGTGGCTGGTTAGTCAATGACGGGTAAGATCCTGCTAATCAGGACAACCTATGACAGGCACAGTCAAATGTCGGGACACCAGAGGTGAGGCCAACAATGTCTGGGCTATAGAACCCAGGCTCTCACTGTGTTAAGCTCTGCATTTAAAAACAAAAGGGATGGAAATGTGGGATGTAACAAAATGGCACTAGCACATGTGCAGTCAGACTGATTAAGGTCTTGGAACCTGATCTTTGCCAAAACATCTGGCAACAGCTGAGGCCGCTAGAAGAGCCAATCATGAATGGCCACGTTATCGGTAGATGCAGAGGGACAAATGAGAGGAGACAAATAAACTATATAAGCCCAAGTCCTTCCTGTAATAAACGAGTCTGCAGCACCTCGCCTAGTGCCTGCTTCCACCTGATTCCCGGTGTTTGTGTGTTGACTCCACGCCACTCACCCCCTCCCGGCTGGGACCCTGAGTCTCCCCTAGGCTGGACCTGCAGGGAGACTGCAACAAATTATTCCCTTTATAAATATTCTTTATTACTTCTGACTAATTTTGGTTTGAAATCTGTTTTGTTTTCAGATTTGTTCACTTGATAGATTGCTTTCTATCCTCTCTCAGCTATGAGTATCTTCACCAGTGAGATGTGTTTCTTAGAAAATATGAATAGTTAAGTCTAGATTTTTTTTCTTTTTTGAAACAGGGTCTCCATGTAGCCCCAGCAGGCCTGGAACTCACTATGTAGACCAGGCTGGCCTTGAACTCACAGAGATCCTCCTGCCTCTGCTTCCCAAGTGCTGGAATCAAAAGCATGCAGCACCACTCCTGGTGAATCTAGTTTGTTTTTAATCCATTCAGTCAGTCTATGTTTCTTTATTGGTGAGTTGAGGCTATTCACATTTAAGGCTATTATTGAGAGACGTTTACTAATTCCTGTAATATTGGTTGTTTTACTAGCTCACTGGATTACTGTTTGTTCTTTGGGTTTGCTGTTCTCTGTGTTAAACATGACAGATTTCTTCCTAGTGTTCCTCTGTTCATCTCTTCTTCCCGTGAAATTGATTCTTTCCTGTGCTTACATAATCCATACTGCCTTACTTTCTCATCTGTGTACAATATTCCTTTAAGTACCTTCTGCAGTGCTGACTTGGGGATCATAAACTGCCATGGCGTATGTTTTCCTTGAAATGTCATTATTTTTCTATCATTTTTAAACATAACTTTACTGAATACAGCAACTTGGTTGGCAGTTACTTACTTTGGGACTTGAAATGTATCATTCCATACTTTCCCAGTCTTTAGAGTTGCTGAGAAGATAACTGATGTTTCTGTCTTACAGATTTTAATATCGTTTCTTTGCTTTATATTTTTGACATTTTGACTGTAATACATCATGGAGAGGGTCTCTTTCAAGTTCTAAACGTCTCTTGTGTTTGAGTGTCTATTTCTTTCTCTAGATTTGGGAGATTTTCTGCCATAATTTCACTGAGTAGATTCTCTGAGACTTTCATCCCACGAATTCTTAGGTTAGTTGCATTTGTGTGCAGAGCTCTGGGATGTTCTGGCCATGCTCATGTATTAATCTTATTCATTATTAATCTTTTTCCCTGTTGATCTTTATAGTATTTCTCACCCTTGCCTTCCATCTCTGATTTCCTTCTTCTGCATCATCAAATCTATTGGCGATGTTTTCCATTGTGTTTTTCATTGGATTCACTGAGTTTTCATTTCCAACATCTCGATTTTTTAATGCCTTAATTACATCTGTTTATTGTGAGTATCATATGGGAATAGTTTGAAAAACTGTATTTAAAAATTGTAAAAAAAAATAAGCCAGGTGTGGTGGCACACAGGTTTAATTCCAGCACTTGGGAGGCAGAGGCAGGCGGATCTCTGTGAGTTCAAGGCCAGCCTGGTCTACATAGTGAGTTCCAGGACAGCAGGGGCTACAGGGAGACCCTGTCTCAAAAAGACCAAAAAAATTGTAAAATTTAGAAGAAATGGATAAATTCCTAGACACATATGATGTACTGAAATTAAATAAAGAGACTATAATTTATAACAAAGGAAACAGATTCATAACAAAAATGAGATTGAGGTCCAACAGAAAGCCAAAACGATTGAATGTCTTCATTATCAAATTCTTTTTTTTTCTTTATTTATGACTGATACTTTCATTTGTTCATTCCGTGAAGACAAGGGAATCTCTACCTAGGATACGTTGATAACCAAAAGCCAATATTCCCAAATTCCTACTATCAAATTGTTTCATAACTATTTATTAAATATTATCTTAAAACTAAACTTACACTAACAAGTAAAACTATTATATACAGAATTTTATAGCAACAATCTGTCCTTCCAGATTTACCCTAGAGGTCCTCCTCATTTGCTGCGAGGCTTTTAGCAATTCATTTACCTTTCTGAGTTTTCTGTGCTGTAGCTGGTAAGTGAGGAGAAAATGTGCGTTCCTCTAAAGGGTGTAGAGTTGATCAAGTGAGATGGAATTTGGGATAGTCTACTGTAAATATGAAAAGCCAGCAGAGAGTAACAGTGACTCACAGGTACATTTTGTTTGGCATGAGTACTACATTTATCTTCTTTGAATTATGAACATTGATAAATCCTGATTTTCAGCTTTTCTTTAAAATACTGGATGTTCCAGCAACATTGAACTTGGTACATGCTTGCCAGGTAGGGAGCTATGGCCTCCCGGAAGCAAGGCATGTATTCTCCAGTTTGCCAATGTCTTTATGTGCTCACCACCGAATTTTAACAAACTTTTTAAAAAAAGAACTAACATCAACACTCCTCAAACTGTTCCACCAAATATGAAGAAATGATATACTATCAAACTCATTATACATAGCCACCATGACTCTGATAAAAGAGAATAAACATAGAAGAAAGAAACAAAGCACAGCCTAGTTTCCCTGATGAACACAGTCACAAAAATTCTCAGTAAAGAGGCTGGTGGGATGGCTAAGTGGGTAAAGATGTTTGCTGCCAAGCAGTACCACCTGAGTTTGTTTTCTGGGATCCACGTGGTGGAAGGAGAAAACCTGTTCTCTCATGAGTGCTGCAGGCATGTACACACACACACACACACACACAGTAATAAAATACTCCCTTGAGTGATGTAGTTCAGTGGTAGAGCACTTGACCAGTGTGTATGAGGTCCTAGGTTCAATCTCAAGTATCAGAAAAACAAAACAACAAAAAAAAAATCCTCAATTAAATTCTGGCAAATTGAATTAAAAACTCACTAGGAAGATCATGGGGAGCCGGGTGTGGTGGCACATGCCTTTAATCCCAGCACTCAGGAGGCAGAGGCCAGCAGATCTCTGTGAGTTCGAGGCCAGCTTGGTCTACAAAGTAAGTTCCAGGTCAGCTGGGGATACAGGGGACCCTGTCTCAAAAAGTCCGGAAAAACAAAACAAAACAACAAAACAAAACAAAACAAAAAAAGGAGATCATGGGGTTGGAGAGATGGCTCAGAGGTTAAGAGCACTGGCTGCTCTTGCAGAAGACCCAGGTTCGATTCCCAGCACCCACATGGAAGCTAACAACCCACATGACGGTGAACAACCATCTGTAACTCCAGTTCCGGGGATCTGACACCTTCTTTTGACCACCGTGGGCACTGCACAAAATGGGTGCACTTACACCCATGCAGGCAATATGCTCACACACATAAAATAAAAATAATAAATAAAATATTAAAAAAGAAGATCACACACCTTAACCAAGTGAGCTTCATTTCTGGGGTGCAACTACACTCGGAATGAAGATGGTTTGGCCAGCCTGTGGCACTTTCAGCAGTGATGTGTGGCTGACGGAAGAGGCAAGGGCCAGAGTGACGACCTTGAGTCTGTTGTATTAACAATCAGGGAGGCAGCTGAAATAGCAGACACAGCACGCTAGAGTTTCAGGTCAAGCAGTGAAATCTGGCCTCAACAAGACCTTTGGGGGTGAGGAATTGTGTAGCGGTACTACGGCAGCAGCAGCACCCCAGAACGAGGAGGCCAAGGGCTTATAGAAAATTACTGGATTATAGGGGCTAGGTGGAGTAGTGTCTCCCAACCATGCTGCTGTTCCCATCATTGCTCTTTTGATGAAACAATAGATATAAATAATGGGATCATTTGTGCTGTGTTGGACCTTGCTAAGATTTATATCTTTTGATTGGAATGGGCAGTGGTGGGCTTTCAGAGTTCCTGCCCACCAGGAACTTTCTGTAAAGAAAATTTCACTATATAACATCAGTCATCAAGTGTCTTATAGACTTTGAAAGACAACTGAAAGGACAGTAACAAAAGGAGTAAAGAGGGGCTGGAGAGATTGCTCAGTGGTTAAGACACAGCTGCTCTTGCAGAGGACCTGGGTTTGATTCCCAGCACCCACATGGCAACTAACAACCATCTGTAACTCCAGTTCCAGGAGATCTGACGCCCTCTTCTGACCTCTGTGGGCACTGCATGACATGGGGACACGTGTACACCTGCAGGCAATATACTCATACACATAAAATAAAAATATTAAAAAAATTAGTAAAGGGGTTGGAGAGACAGGATAGTTCAGAGATTAGGAATACATGCTGTTCTTGAGAGTACCAGTGTTCGGGTCCTAGCACCCATGTCAGGTGGCCCACAACTGCCTGTAACTCCAGCTCCAGGGGATCCTACATCCTCTTCTGGTTTCCTTGAATACCTGCAATCCCAAGTGTAGATATCCACACACAGAATACACACATATACACATAATTTAAAAAGATATATATATATATATAATATATATATATATTGGTCTTTTTGAGACAGGGTCTCCCTGTAGCCCCAGCTGTCCTGGAACTCACTATGTAGACCAGGCTGGCCTTGAACTCACAGAGATCCGCCTGCCTCTGCCTCCCAAGTGCTGGGATTAAAGGCATGCACCACCATGCCAGGCTTAAAAAGATATTTTTAAAAACAGTCACAGCACCCTGTGTGAGTGGGGAAAGACACTCTTTGAGAACCATAAATTTGTTGGGTGAAAATCTCAGTTCCAGGATGGGCTATCTACCTACTACCTGTTAGATAGAGAGTTCCCAAGCTCCACCCATCCAACATTATACAGGTTATTGCCACTGCTGTTGCCTGCATACCAGAGCTTGAAGGCAAATCTCTGTTGCAGAAGATGTTACAAGCTTTCATAGTTATGTAAATGCCTGATACTTTCCAGTATCCAAACAGACAGGACTTCATTTTCTCTCTGACTCCAGAATGAGGTGTGTGCATTGGAGAACAGAGGACTCCACATTATTTTACAAGGGCCAGCACTGGAAAGAGCTGCCGACTGCTGTTATTATCAGCTAGCTAGGACAACCCTGAGAGTGTTCTCAGTGGATAAACCACATAAAACTACTCTGATTCTTTATTGAAAACCAAACAGAAAGGAGCCTCTGATAGCATCTTGAAGTGAGAGAACCTGATACCAGTTCATAAACAAACACTGAAGTCTAATGCATCTCCATTGTCTGTGAGATAGTAAACACACACACACACACACACACACACACACACACACTCACTCACACACACACAGTTTACTTGTACAAATAGTTGTACCTTCTAAAAGTCCCACTGTTATTCTTAAACCCTGGTCATCTGTAAATGGGGAAACTGAGTCACACCTCTGCGACAGGACCAAGGAGGCTTGAGAATCCTGTCAGGATCAGGAACGAAGCACGGGAATGCTCCATGTTCCTTCAGCTGTGCTTTGATTTCTAAACTTGAAGAATTTGGGAAGAGTTTCCTGAGGGAAGAGCAGGGACAGACCAGGTATCCTAGTCTCTCAGGGCACAAAGGGCCTCAAGTAGACCTGGCACCCTCAAGGAATGTTGAAACGGTGCCGTCCAGAGAGACCTCAAGAGCATTCATCCTTGCTCAGCAGCTCTGTAACTGTCACCTGGAATGAGAATTCCAGCTGAGGCCGGAGGCAGCTGGAGTAGAGGATGAGAAAGAAATCCGAAGTAGTGTTGGGGAGACACAACGGGTGTCTGTTTTCCCTTCTTGTCCTTGACAAGAGGAAAGTGGGGAGATGTCAAGAGACTGAAAGCTGTAACTGAGCAAATCCAAAGTCACTGCCCAGAAAAGGCCACTGCTCCTGGAGAGACTACAGTGGAAAGAGAACATCTGGCTACAGAAAGCCACTCCAATGAAATAATCCATGTTTACAATACACATCTGCCAGGTATGCCTTCCTCGCCGCCAACCGTTCAAGAATGGGGCTCCCATTCTTGAATCTAACATTGTCTAGGAATCAAACATTGTCAAAAATAATCTTGAGTATTTTGATAAGATCTCGGTGAACCAGGAAAAGGATTATCTGTGTGTTGTCCAAATTAACCAAGTGAAATCAAGCGCTACCAATGTGTACAAAAAGGAGTGGGTGGCCACTGTGACTAAAACCTCTGGTCTTCATATTTGGTTAACCTAAGTGCACGCAAGGCAAGCTTCCAAAAGTTTAACTACAACCGATTACTTACTTTACTAAAATATTTTTTCTAGCGCTCATTGAGTAAATAGCAATAGTTTGGAGTTGGGGATGCTGACTACCTGCCAGGCATTGTGTTTTTTAAATTCTTTGTTCAGAGTCATTATTACAAAATAGGTTTCCCTTTATCTCCACTTTACTGATGGAGAAATTGTGTCGGGAAAAGTTAGGAAACTTGCCCTAGGCCTCTTACCTGACAACACGTAGCATGGTTGTAACTGGCAAAGCTTATCCTCTTTTTGGAAAGAAGTCGAGTGGCCTAGGTACCAGTCCTGGCTCTCACAACGTAAGTCATGGTAATTAAGGTCTTTTTCCCTTCAGGTCTTAATTTCTCCTTTGCTTTTCTCTAAAATGCAAATATGAGTAAGTTGGCATGTCAGTTTATGAGGGTTGTCATAATAAAGCATTGTAAAGTGGGTGGCTCAGCCAACAGAAATGTCCTATTTCATGATCTCTAAGAGTGGAAGAAACCAGAGGCAGAATCAAAGAGGGCTCCTGGAACCCCTGGCCGTGAATTAAACAAAGTGCTGGTCTTCAGATGGTGGTTTGAGCTGCTGCACGTCTTCCTTACATCTGTTGAGAATCCTGAATGCCTGTCCAGGCATTCTTTCATTCTGAAAATATTTACCAAGGGGCCATTGTGTTCTAGGAACTCTGCCAAGGTGCATGGTGTCATGAGGAACCAGATGCAGGCCTCATACTTGGGCAGCTCAGTCTAGTGAGGAAGGCAATCTTGTAAGCACTGAGATTCGGTTCTGCATCATTTGTGCAAGTGTGGCTAGCAGATCCTGAATTGATGGAAGAATGTCAGGGCATGCTTCTGAGAGGATGTAATAGCTAAATTGACCTTGAAGGGGAAGACTAAGCCAGGATGAACAGATAAGGGAAATGTGCTTTCTCAGGCAGATGTACCAGGAAGTCCCAAGGCAAGAAGAAGCAAGAAATAGTTTACAATTAGAGCATGGAACGCCAGCAGCAGGGAGAAAGGCAAGAGAGGTTGCCAAGCCCAGCAGGAGCCACATGGCGGAAACTCAGTAAATCTCAGGATGGAGTTCAGTCTTCAGTCTGCAGGTAACAGGGAGGCTGTATACAGCACAATGGCAACCGTTACAGCTTGAATCATGTCCCTGAAAAAGGGTAAGCTGGGGTCCTGATTCCTAATATCTCAGAATATAGTCTTATTTAGAAAAAGAACATTTTCAGAGGTAATGAGGTTGAAATAAGGTCAGTAGGATAGGTCCTATTCTCACTGATAACAATTTCCTATACCAGAAAAAAAATTGGACACAGAGATGCACATACAAAAGGGAAGACTGCTCAGAGACAGTATGACCAGAGTTTCAAGACAAAGCCCAGCTCTAGGAGCACCAGAAGTCTCACCCTAGTACACCATTTCATATTTGAATTTTTTATTTAATTGAGTTTTTTCGATTTTCATAAAATATGGCTTGAAGGTATTTAGATACCTTCCCCATCCACACCTGCCCTTAATGTACTCAAATATATATGTATATATAGAGTCTAATTTGTGTCCCCAAATGTACTTCAGTGTGAGGTCATCCACTGGAGCCTGGTTAACCTACCGAGTCTCATGCTTGAAAGAGACTGCCTCTGCCCCTCCCAGCAGCCATCGGTTGTCAAGATTTCCTTAGGTTGGGTTGGGGTTTCTTACCCACTTCTCTTGTCTGTGCTTGAATTTTGTCTGGTTTGAGCTTGCATGGGACTTGTGCATGCTCTCACCATTGCTGTGTGTTCATATGAGTAACTCACCAGCCTTCTGGAAAACTCCATTTCCTTGTGATCATCCATTACTTCTGGCCCCTTTTCCCCAATGATCCTTGAACCTTGAGATGCAGAAGTTTGATATAGGGGTCCTATTCAGGGAGAAGCATTCTGGAGACTCTTGTTCTCTGCACATTGGCCAGTTGTAGGTTTCTGTGTTGGTCAACATCTGCTGCATAAGGAAATTTCTCTGGTGAAACCAGAGAGATGCACTAATCTATGGGTATAACAATAAGTTGTTAGGAGTCAGTTTAATATAACTGTTTAGTAGGAACTAGTATTAGGTTCTCCCCTATGTCCTGTGACCTGTCTAGCCTGAGGTTCCTAAATCTGATATCAATATCAGGTATGGGTTCCATCCTAGAAAGCAGACCTTAAAGCCAATTAGAGAATGATTGGTTACTCCTATAATATTCGTGCCACTATTGTACTGGTTGATATATCTTGCCAGGTCAGTTGTAGTTTACAGGATTCACAGTTGAGTAAGGTTGATGATTATTTATTTTCTTCTAGTAGCATGCATAGCACCTTCCAGTTGCAGCACTATGAACACTAGCCAGAAGAGATGAGGCTTTCAAGTCAGCACCAGCTGATTTCTCTTTGTTTGTTCTATAGTTCATGCATGTCCTGAGAGGGGTGGTAGAACGCAGTGATGTGAAGTGGGAGACGGGAATATTAGAGTAGGATGGGTTAAAGAGGGGTGGGGAATGGGAGGGCAGGGCAGAGGAGGGAGTATGGGGAGGGATCAGTAACACTAAAGGACTTTAGATAAAAACCATATGGAAATCTACCACTATAGAAGCTGCTTAAAGTATATAATAAACATTATAAAAAGAGATTAAAAGGAGTTACCTTATAACAGGAGACATGGACCCTTCAAGACATCATAGGCTAACAAAAAAAAAATCAATATTAGGAATGAACTCCTTCTCTAGAAGCTATTGACCAGGGGTTAAATATGTTAAATATGATTAATATGTGCTGTATAAAATCCACAAAATTCAATAAAAATATATTAAAAATTCAATAAAAATATATATTGAAACAAAAAATTAGGGGCTAGGGCATTGATAAAACTTGGGTTTAAGCATGCATGAAAACCTGAGTTCAATCTTCACCACCAAAATAAAGAAATCAATAATTAATAAATACTAGTTAAGAGACAAGAGGCAGGAAAAACTGGGCTGGAAAGATAACTGAGTGGTTAAGAGTGCTTACTGCTCTTGCAGAGGACCTGGGTTTGGAACTGAACACCCATGTTGGACAGCTCACCACCCCCTGTAACTCTAGCTCCATAGGATCCGAGGATCCTATCCTATGTTCTGGACTCTGTGGGTAACTGCACTCACATGTGCATGCACCTAAACACAGACTCACACATAGACATGTAATTAAAAACTAAAAATAAACATTAAAAAAGAAAGATCATGGCAGATGTGAGGTGAGTGCATAAAATCAATAGGACGACAGGGTCAGAGATAAGAACTAACAGTCAAATTGATAAGACACAACAAACTTTGCCCAGCACAAAACTGACTTAGTATCACGGCAAGATGAATGCTAGGTAACACAGCTGCTGTGATTTGGATGTGGTTTTTCCCTTCTGAAATGCATATTGAAATTGGGCTCCCACTGTAACAGCATAGAGAATTGGTGGGACATTTGAAAGGTGTTGGGTCAGTTGGGTTTTACTTTCATGAAGGGATTAATGCCACTCTCAAGGAACTGGTTTAATTCTCACTGGAGTGGGTTTCTTTTGCTTTCCTTTTTACTTTTTCTGGTGTTTTTTTTTTTTTTTGGTGTGGTGGTGATGGTGGTGGTGGTGGTATGTGTGTATGCGTATTTGCATGTATGTGGGCGTGTGTGTACATACATGTGTGTGCATGTAGAGGCCCCAGGTTGATTCTAGAATCATTTTCTTCCATCTTATTCATTGAGGCAGGGTCTCTCCATCAAACCCAGAGCTCGCTGGTAGCTGGTATGGCTAGTCATGCTGGCCAGTTTGGGGATCCTTTGTTTCCACTTTCTGAGGTTGGAATTACAAGTGGGCCGCCAGACTCACCTGTCCGTTTACATGAGTTCTGGGGATAAAGTACAATGCTTATGCTCATCCAGACCTGCTGACCAGTCCCTACAGTGGGTTCTTACAGAGTGAGACCACCCCTGGTGTTTTGTTTGCACCTTCTTGTACAGCTGCTTTCCTGTCCTGAGATCAGGCCTTCACCAGATGCCAGTACCCTGCTCTTGGACATCCTGATCGCCACAACCAAGATCCAAAACGTGTTCCTTCACAAATTATTTAGTCTCAGGTATTTTGTCACAGCAATAGCAAACAGACCAAGACAATACCACACATTGCAACAGCATGTTGGTATTTTGTTTTTTAGCTCATCCTCCTGTATCCACACACATTTCACATTAAATGTAAGTAGTGGTGGTGAACAGATACTGCACTTGATCTGGGGTCCCTTTGGCTTCTGCATCCTGATGGTCATGTAGCCTTCTCTGGGTTTGCTTCTAGCTCTTATTTTCCATGATGCTGCCTCTTATCAGTTACCAGTAGGCCATCAGCAAACAGCTATAGCTCGATGGTTCTTCATATAGTAAGAGCCTAGTTTGTCATAGATCTCCCATATTCCAATATAGCCTTTGAATTACTGTTGCAGGGAATAAAACTGAGAGTCAAACCCTCAGGTTTTCTTGAGGTTGAGGGAAAATTGTAGTCCAACTATTAACTCTTTCCTTCTGGTTTACCTCCAAAATTTCCAACTACTTTACCATATAGTCCTTAGGCATTTAAGAATTAATTATGGGGGCTGAAGAGATGGCCTGGTCGTTAAGAGCACTTAACCTCTTGCAGAGGATCTATGTTCAGCTCCCAACACCCACATGGAAGCT
This sequence comes from Nannospalax galili, assembly GCF_000622305.1. Classification (NCBI taxonomy): domain Eukaryota; kingdom Metazoa; phylum Chordata; class Mammalia; order Rodentia; family Spalacidae; genus Nannospalax; species Nannospalax galili. The sequence continues at coordinate 76,177 of NW_008338996.1, read as the reverse complement.
AATAGCCATCTGTAACTCTAGTTCCAGGGGATCTTCTGCCTTATGCTGGCCTCTGTGGGTATGGCACATTTGTGGGCACATCTGTACATGAAGGCAAAACACTCATACAAATAAAATAAAAATAAAGCTAAAAAAGAGAACTACAGGGCCAGGCGTGGTGGCGTACACCTTTAATCCCAGCACTCGGGAGGCAGAGGCTGGCGGATCTCTGTGAGTTCGAGGCCAGCCTGGTCTACATAGTGAGTTCCAGGACAGCTGGGGCTACAGGGAGACCCTGTCTTAAAAAGACCAAAAAAAAAAAAAAGAGAAATACAAATTTTTAGTTGAAAAATAACAATTATGCAATTATGTATACTCTTGGAGTACACTTATATTTCAGTGTAGGTATATACTATAGCATGATCAAATCTGACTAATGAACATATCCATCACCTCAAATGCTTATCATTTTTTTGTGGCCATAACATTTAGAACATTTAACCCTTTTAGATACTTGGAACTATATACCATACTCTTATTGACTGCAATTACTATGCTATGCAATAGACCACCAGAATCTATCCTGCCTGCCCTTCTGCAACTTTGCACCTTTGTCCTCACAGTCCTGGCCTCTCTGATGCTTTTTTTTTTTTGTTTTTTTTTGTTTTTTTTTGTTTTTTTGAGACAGGGCCTCACATGGTAGCTCAGGCTGGCCTGGAGTTCACTATGTAGCTCAGGCTGGCCTTGAAATTATGAGAATTCTCCTGTATCAGTCTCCTGAGTGCTGGCATTACACACGTGAGACATAATACCTTCCAAATTCTTAATCTAATAGCTTCTATATTTGTTACAAAAAATAGACATTTAAGAATTATGTGACCACAAGGATTATGTTCCCTGATAATATTTCTGTCATGCCCTTTTCAGTTGAGTCTTTTCTTTGCTTCCATTTTTACCTCCACTATAGCTCCCACTTTGTAATAATCCTTGACAGAGGGCTGGAGGGATGACTCAGCAGTTGAGAACACTGGCTGCTCTTGCAGAGGACTTGGGTTTGGTTTCTAACACCCACACAGTGGTTTACAATTGCCTGTAATTCTAGTTCTAGGAGATCTTCATTACACACACATGGCGTATATGCCTCTTCATTACACACACATGGTGTATATACCTAAACGCAGGTAAAACATTCATACACCTAAAATTACAAAAAAACTTAAAATAATCTTCAACAGGCATTGAGTTATATATGTGACTTTCTTAAAGTTAACTTCACTTATTTCTTTGGCCAATATGTACCTATGAAAATTGCTGCTATCGTTTGACTCAAAATATCTCCTTATTCTGGGAAAGATTTTATGCCTCTGCCACACTTCTACTTTCTAACTCAGCTTATGCTATGGTTTGAGTGTATCTCCTAAAATCTCACATGTTGCAAATTTAATCCATCATATGTTGATGGTTTTTTGGTAGAAACTTTTGGGAGTAATTAGGGTTAGATGAAGTAATGAAGGTGGGGCTCTTGTTATGGCATGAGTGGCTTCACAGAGAGAAACAGAGATTTGGACGGAATGTGTGATGTCTTCTTTCAAGTTGTTACACAGCAAGAAATCCTTCATTCAGTGCCGGCAACTTGATCTTGACCTTCACAGACTCCATAATTGTGGGACATAAATTTCTGTTCTTTATAAATTATTCAGTCCATGGCATTGCATTATAGGAACAGAAAATAGACCAAGACGGCCTGCAAATTCTTTATTCTTTCACATTCAGTGGCAGAGGGAGCACATGAGTTTTCAAAATCATGTCAATTTCCTAACCTTTCTAATAAAAATACCATTTTCTCACATAGCATACATTTCCCATAACTAGTACAATGAATTAGTGCTTAACAGATTCTAGGTTCCATCTAATTTAGGTCATAATGGCTCTTGCAATGCCTGTGGAGGACAGAAGAGGCTGTTGGATTCCCTGGAACTGGAGTACAAACAGTTGTTAGCTGCCATGTGGGTGCTGGGATTCAAACTGGGGTCTTCTGCAAGAATAGCCAGTGTTTTTTAACTCCTGAGCCATCTCTCCAGCTCCTTAAATAAGTTTTATACTAACTCAGGAACCAGGTATTACTGTGGCCCACTGCGCCTCTGACTTCCATGGGGATATTCCAACACTGACCCTTAACGTACCCAAACTTGACCAACAGTAAGACCGGGAGCTAGAGCTCCTTTCTGCAGACACTATGGCTCTGAGGGTGTAGTAGTAAATGCTGTACTTATTTGTCTTGTTGCCATATGCCATGGTTGAGGCCGGCTGGCTGTTGTTCTCTTGTCTGAGCCTGCGGCACAACTGGCAACCGCTGTTTAGGATAGCGGATGCTATCACGAACAATATGACGATTGTTCCTTCCTCAGTGGGTGTATGTTCTCTTACCCTGAGTTAATGACAAGCAAGATGCTGAGTCAGTTTAGTAAAATGTGTAATCCATCCAAACACAGCTTCATTCTACTGGGCCACGTGCCAAGTTCAGGCAGTTTCCTGGAAAAGGACTCCCTCTTGTGACTAGTTAGAGCACAACAGTGAAGCTTCAGAAAAGTCGCGCCCACTTGGCTTGGCATGCATAATCAAACTCCCAGCCTTCATTTCCAGTTAACACAATGAACCAACATTGAATATGAGATTGTGAGTGTTTCTGCCAAGCATGTTTATGGTGCCAGCCTAATTCAAGTGAACTGTGTGCTTCAGAAGTGAACCGTGTTCCTAAGAGACTGGAAGGGAATTGTATTTAGTTCCTGTGTGCCATTTAATTCAAATACTCCAAAAGCTTCCCATAATTAATTTTCGGAAGTTCCAGAAAAAATCCTTATTGACAACTATGTCATGCCAACATTCCCTTCAGGCAGACATCAGCAGTGTGTCGCCCTGGTTGACAATAGCATAACATGGCAACTGTTAGCTGCCAGCCACGGTGTGCTCAGGGAAGGTCAAAGGCAGGACTCCTGGGCTATAGAGAATCAGCATGTTAAGAACAATGATAAAATGTGACTGAAAAAAATGGTCCCAACTCACTGTTATTTAGGCAGTCACCAGGGAATTTTGATGGCTGCTTTCCTGGTCTCTTAATCCTGCCGCAGGCAATTGCTTTGTGCCTTCAGTTCAGTTCTTATCAGGGGAAATCATTCCTGGGGTATCTTCTTGTGTTGCTCTTGAATTAGTGCCACGCACGAAGAAGACAGCTAGGAACAGTATTCTCTTACTCTGCGATCTCCCCACCCCTCTTCTTTTTTGGTGTGTTTTTAAGGCAGAGGCTGTGTAGCCCAGGCTGTCCTTGAAGTTGAGGCTCCCCCTGCCTCAGCACTCTCAGATATCATCTAAGAAAAGGATGGCCGCTCCCCTCTTGAGCATTAGTTCTCATTCTAGGATCTTTTCATCTGCCACAATTCCTGACTTCTTCCATTTATTATGTTCTTAACACAGACTGGCTGCCTTTGGGTGGGCATCCTTGGTTCAGCTGTGCTGCCCTTGATAGGTATGAGGCAAGATGGGACTTTCTAGAAAGAAGGCAGATGGAAGCAGAATTTCACTTTTGAGAGTCATAATTTGACCTCACGAGGCATCATCATTGTCCTCAGCATTCCTTTGGGAGTCTGAGTAGCGATGTCCTTGTTAGCACATGCAAGTGCTTTCTGGACTCAAGCCAGCTGGGTTCATGAGACAGACAGAAGTTCTCAGAGATGAAGAGAATTTGTAACTATTTAAAGACAGGGTTTCATCACGTGGCCTGGAACTCACTGTGTAGACCAGGCTGGCCTTGAACTCACAGAAATCTGTCTGCTTCTGCCTCCTGAGTGCTAGGGTTAAAGGCACACACCACTACGGATCCAGCAAAAATAATTTTTTTGTGAGGTGGGTGGGTATTTGTTACTTTTATGTTGTTGTGATAAAATACAAAGACCCAAAGCAACTCAATGAAGAAAGCGTTTATTTTAGCTCATGATTCTAGAGGGAGAGAGAACAAGGTTATAAACTTTAAAGCCCACCCTAGTGTGGTACTTCCTCCAGCAAGCCTCTACCTCCTGAAAATTCCATAACTTCGCCAACAGTGTCACCAGCTGGAGACCAAGTGTTAAATACAGGAGCCTACAGGGAGCATTTCCAATTCAAAGCACCACAAGGTAGTAGATAACATTATATCTGATCCTCTAATTTCCCCCTTAGCCACCCCCCCTCCATTTCCAGTTTCCCTTAGTTTTTTTCCTTTATATTCACAGGAAGTACATTTGTTTTGTTTGTTTTTGTTTTGGTCTTTTTGAGACAGGGTCTCCCTGTAGACCCAGCTGGTCTGGAACTTGCTATGTAGACCAGGCTGGCCTCGAACTCACAGAGATCCTCCTGCCTCTGCCTCCTGAGTGCTGGGATTAAAGGCATGCGTCACCACACCCACCAGGAAGTACATTTTTGCCTGGTGCTAATGTGTTTTGTGCACCAGTGCCAAACAGTCTCTTAAATACCTGGTTTCGCTCCAGATCATTGAATTTCAATATTGAAGTTTATTGTAATAATAGTAAAACAGCTTTAATCTTGAGAAGCCCCACTCATATCCATATGGGATACATTCTAAGATCCTCTGGTCTGACCCCTGTCTCAAAAAGACCAGAAAAAAAATCTCCAGTGAATGTCTCAAACTGTGGTAGCATCAAGTGCTATATACATTGTTTTTCTCTACACGCACATACCTGTGGTAAAGTTCAGAGCTCCTAAAAGTTAACAACACTTTGCAACTTCTCTTTGGGCATATCCAATACACTGTTCTTGCATGCTGGGGCCATCATTATGTAAAACAAGTGTTACTTGAGTACAAGCCCTGTGATATCACAGCAGTGTGTCTGATAACCAAGAGGATTGTTACTGAGTGACTAATGGGTGGGAAATGTATACAAGTGTGGATGCGCTGGACAGAAGGATGATTCATGTCTTGAACTGGAAGAAGCAGGACAGCATGAAATTTCACCACATTACTTAGAAAGGTACGTCATTGATAACTCACGAATTGTTTATTTCTGAATTTTTCCATGTAATATTTTCTTTTTTAAAAAACTTATTTATTTAATAACCACATGCTTAGAAGAAGCATTTCATCACATCAGCATTGACATATTCAATAACAATTTTCTGAGCTAGGCTGCATCTCTTACAAAATTGGCTGTATATTTTTAGGTTTATAGTTGA
>NW_008338996.1:69329-70870 GCF_000622305.1 Nannospalax galili | reverse complement strand
TTGGTGAAGGTGTAGCCTCAGTTTCAGTGGAGACCCCAGCTTTTTGGAGATACCGGGGCCATGGGACGACCACAATGGACAGCAAGTAGGTGTGGATTGGAGCTGGCCTGGGTCTGTGAGATGAGCTGAGTGTGCTGTAGACTGCAGAGTCAGAGCAGTGGAGCTGCTAGTACCCTTTGGAGCCCAGAAGATTGTGGGTGAATCCCAGATGTCCAGCCTCGAGCTACTTTGCTGGACTTTGGTTTTGCTTAGGTGCGCCTGATTCTTCCCTTTGAAATAAGACAGTACTTGTTTTGGATTTTAAAGAAGCCCACCCACAGTTAAGAGACTTTTTAAAGAGACTATGGATCTCCATTTCATTTTAGAATATATTGTCGCTTGCAGAAAGACTCGTTTTTGCTACTAACACTGAGATGTTGGTGCATGCATCTCTAATCTGAATGTATCTGATTACTACTAGTCATAATTGGTTGCACTTGGACCCTTGGCACCTGTGTATGTCTATAAAGTCATCGGGCAGATTTCAGTGGTATTGTTTATCACCTCAACTAGTTAAATTTCCATGGTTCCTCCTCAAATATAATACATTTTTAAAAATTTTGTTAATTTTTTTGTGTGTATATCACATAGAACATCCCAAACCATCTCATTCGACTATACACCCACTTCCTAGATAGCACCCTCCCATATCCTACCTCCCCCACTAGAGCCCTTATGTTCTGTTATCCCTGCTACTGTCTGCTGTGTTGTTGGCACCCTCAGCCATTCCCCACTACTTGTCCTTCTGGTGAATCTAGTCAGCCTATCTAGAGGTCTTTGTTTTAGGAGGGTCAGCTGTTCCTCATCTAGCAGTAATCAGTTGTCAATATTCCTTTAGATAAGAGTGGGGTCTGCTGTTCATATTCCCAGTTCTATGCTGGGTTACTATCTGGGAGTCCCTTTGGCCACCCTGGCCAACAACTCAAAAGAATTTATCGCTTGTCTGGCATTGTTGCTTGTTATGTAGCCTTTAGCTAAACTATGAATCATCCCTGCGTCTCTGGGATAAAGCAGACTTGATCATGGTCGATGATCTTTTTGATGTGTGTCTGTATGTGGTTTGCAAGTATCTTGTTGAGAAATTTTGTATCTATGTTCATTAAGGATATGGGTCTATAGTTTTCTTTTTTGGTTGTATCTTTACCTGGCTTTGGTATTAGAGTGATGCTGGCTTCATAGAAGGAATTTGGAAGTTCTCCCTCAATTTCTATCTTTTTGAATAAATTAAGTAGTATTGGATATAGATCTTCTTTAAATGTCTGATAGACTTCTGCTATAAATCCATCAAGTCCTGGGCTTCTTTTAGTCAGGAGGTTTTGTATTACTGTTTCAATTTCTTTTTGTGTTATGGGTCTGTTTAAGGTGTTAATCTCTTCTTGGTTTAGTTTTGGTGGTTCCCATGCCTTTAGATATCCGTCCATTTCTTTTAGGCTTTCAAATTTAGTAGCAAATAGGTTTTTAAAGTATTCACTTAAAATGTTCTGTATCTTTCTAGTGTCTCT
>NW_008338996.1:58849-69043 GCF_000622305.1 Nannospalax galili | reverse complement strand
GTCTGTCAATCTTGTTTATCTTTTCAAAGAACCAGCTCTTGGAATTGTTCATTCTTTGCATTGTTTTCTTTGTTTCAATTTAATTAATTTTTGCCCTGATTTTTGTTATTTCTTCTTGTCTGCCGGGTTTGGGTTTTGTTTGCTGTTGCTTTTCAAGTGTGTTGAGTTGCAATGTTAAGTCATTTACTTGTGTTCTTTCTGATTTTTTGATGTAGGCACTTAGAGCTATGAGCTTCCCTCTAAGGACTGATTTCAGCATGTCCCAGAGGTTTTGTTGTGTTGTTTTGCCCTTTTCATTTAATTCCAGGAATACTTTTATTTCTTTCTTAATTTCTCTTTTGACCCATTCATCATTCAGGAGTGTGTTGTTTCATCTCCATGTGTTCGTGTGGTGATTTTCTTCTGGTGTTGATTTTAAGCTTTATTGCATTGTGATCTGATAGAATGCATGGGATTATTTCAATCTTTTTCATTTTGTTGAGGTTTGTTTTGTGCCCCAGTATATGGTCGATTTTGGAGAAGGTTCCATGGTGTGCTGAGTAGAAAGCATGTCCGCTGGTGCTTGGGTGGAGTACTCGGTAGATGTCTGTTAAGTCCATTTGATATATGATATTGTTTAATTCAGATGTCTCTCTGTTAACTCTCTGCCCCGTTGACCTATCTAATGGAGACAGTGGGATATTGAAGTCCATTAATATTCAAAGTTATTAATGAAAGATGGGTATTGAATTCTGTCATTTTTATTTCTGTTTACATTCTTGATATAGCTGTACTTTTCCACAGTTATACCTTCATTGGATTTCTTTCTGAAATCCCTTGGGTATAGTCGTTCCTTTCTTCAGCTCTTTGTATTGCTTCCAGAACTCTCTGAAGGGCTGGTTTTGTGGACATGAATTCCTTCAGCCTATTTATGTCATGGAAGATTTTTCTTTCCTCTTTGACTATAGTAGACATTTTGTCTGGGAATAGTAATCTGGGTTGGCATCTGTGGTCATTTAAAACTGGGAATACTTTGGTCCAGGCTCTTCTGGCTTTCATAGTTTGCACTGAAAAGTCAGCAGTAATCCTAATGGGTTTTCCTTTATATGTGACTTGTTGTTTCTCTTTTGCAGCTTTCAGAGCTCTCTCTTTGTTTTGTACGTGTAGTGTTTTTACTGTGATGTGCTGTGGAGAGTTTCTTTTCTGGTCCTGTCTGGTGTTTTATATGCTTCTTATATTTGTATGGGCATGTCTTTCTTCAATTTTGGGAAATTTTCTTCCACGATTCTGTTGAAGATCTGGTTCATGCCATTATCTTGGGATTCTTCTCCTTCCTGTATGCCTATGATTTGTAAGTTTGGTCTTTTTATGGTGTCACATAATTACTGCATATTCCATTCTTGCGATTTCTTAAATTTTCTTAAATTTTTCGTAATCTTTGCTTGAGTGGTCTAGTTCGTCCACTTTAACGTCCAGTCTTGATACTCTGTTTTCCATTTCATTCATTCTATTGGTGAGGCTTTCTCCTGTCGTTTCTAACTGGCTTATTGAATGTTTCACTTCGTTCTTTATTTCAGCCTGAGTATTCTTCAATATTTCTAGCTCTTTTCTGAATTCATTCAGAAGTTTATCCCTATCTTCCTTCAGTTTTTTTTTTATCATGTTTGTAATTGTTCTTTTGAGTTCCATGTCCTGCATTATCTCTAGGGGGTTCTCATTGTACTCCTCTACAGGACTATTGGTATTTGGTGGGGATATGTTATTTTGGTTTTTCATGTTACGATTCTCTGTGATTTTGACATGTGAATTTCTTTTGTACTTTCTGATTCTTGTGTGAGACTCAAGCCTTCAAGTTTAGGTCTGCTTCTTTTTATGAACTTTATGAGTCTTTGTGGTTTACTTTTTGGGCATTAAAAGCTGGTTTGGCTAAGCTTCCGGTTCTCGCTGATTTTATATTGGAGTGGCCAGATTGCTTTTGTCTTCAGGAGTTTCCACAGAGGCCCAAGTCAGATGAGGATCAGATGCTCTCAGGCTTTCTCCTAAGGTCTGGATCCCTCCAGGAAAGATTTTGGCCTCAGGAATTTGGGGGTTGGACTGGCCTGGGAGCTGGGCCCAGGAAAGATGCTAGTCTAGTGCAGCTGGTGGCCATGCCACCCAGAGATGCAAAGGCAGATGGGGGCGGGAAGAGGCCCTGAGGGCTCCTGGGGACTGCACTGAGGAGCTGGGTTGGTCTGGATGCAAAGGATCAGGAAGCGGTGGTGATTCCCCCAGTGTCTGGGGTGCCAAGAGAAGGAATGGGACAGGACCCAGGCTAGGAGGAGAGACAGGCAGGGAGATGGGAGGGTGAATGAGTCTGGGGGAGTGAAGGCACTGAGGGTGCGATGGATTTACCCAGGAGAGAGGCTGGTGGGTTGGTGCAGTCCAGGGAAGCAGAGGGAGGTGAGGGCGGAACCAGGCCCATAGGGCTCCTGGGGACCGGGAGAAGGAACTGGATTCGTCTGGATGCAAAGGATCAGGAAGAAGTGGTGGTTCTGTGCTGAGGCATCAGCCCCAGTGTCCAGGAAAGAGGCTCCGGGTTGTCGTTACTCATCTTAACTGAGGGCAGAGTGTTGACTCTCCTGCCACTGGGTACTGTTTTGTGCTCTATCTGAATTGGGTTTTCTGTATTAAGTGTCCCTTCTACTAAGAATATCTGCAAAGTTCTGTCCACCTGTGGCTCTTTCCTCTTCCTGGAGTTTTTGTACTATGGAACTCTTGTAGTTATTTACTTCTTTCCTTCTTCAAACAGTTCCAAAGTTAAGGATATAATTGCCCCAGTGATGCATACAGAGGTGATCCCCATGTTGAAGCCTTCATCTATGGTGTAGAGACATGAAACTGGCTCTGAGCGTACTTTATATAACAGGGGTTACACTCACATTCTAATTATCCTGGAGATTCTTCCAGAGACACTTTTTTGAAAGACTATGAAAGTGACTGTGTAGATTTTAGACATGATCACAATGCTATGTGCTCTATCTTTTTAACTGTGGAGGTTATTCCTCCATTCCTGAATCTGGACAGGCCTTGGGACTTGCTTTCACTGATGGATTTGGCAGACATGAATGTAAGATTTCCAAGCCTAGAAAGATATTGCCCCTGCTGCTCTTGGAACCATGAGACCATTATGTAAGCGAGTTTAAGCTCTAGTCAGTAACCAGTAGGAGGTGATACAGCAATGCATTTTGTGGCATAAATGAATCTTTTCTGAGATTAGCTGTACCTAGCTAAGACCAAAAGCATCATCCAGCTGAAGCTAGTCTCAGTCCAAATTGCCAGACCATAGGATTATCATATAAACAAATGATTAAGTCACAGAATTTTGGATTATTATGTACTGAATGTCAACCATCAATACAGTGACTGTTCTTATCACTTGATGTGGGATAAACTTTAACTGATTCAATATTCTTTTTGTCTTTTTTATTCCCTAATTGAGTTGTCTTTCTTCCCTCTTCTCTAGGAATCAATGAATTCAAAATATATAAGTTCAGAGACACTGCATGAATTACCCTGATTTTGTCTTTAGTTGTATCTGTTTTCCAAGATTTTCTTCTATAAGCTCTCAGTTCTTTTTTTTCCACAGGTTTTTTTTTTTATTTTTTAGAAGAAGCATTTCACTATAGCTTTAACATACTCAATAGCAATTTTCAGAGCAAAGAAACATCTCTTTCAAAAGTGGCTATAATCCTGATAAGTATGTATCTAGACATAACTACAGGAACCAGGATAATGGAAAGAAACCAGGGAGGTAAAGGAAAAGAAAGAACCTGAGAGAGAAGAGCAGTAGGAAACAGGCGTTAATAAGGGAGATATGGATAAAAATTGGGTTAGTTTAATGGAGCGGGGATGGAAGGGTATACAAGGAAACTTGGGGATAAGGGGAAAGAAGGAACTCAAGAGAGGTAGGACCATAGGAGGACGGTATTATTAAGGGATAAAATGGAAAAATGGGGGCATCTTAACTGGGGAAACTATGATGGAAGGGTTAGACAATGCGAGAGATAACTAATGCCTAGCTAGTTTCAAAAACCAGAGGGCACCATATTAGTCCAACAATCTACTGACAAATTATACATACCAAATCAAGAAATATATGTCTAGGCAAGGTTTATCTGAGAACAATTGGTCTTTGTCCAAGCTTTATCTACATGGCACATGGTAATTAAAAGTACCAGACTGGTGGAACTAAGCTTCTTGAATGTTTAACAGACATGCTTTGAGGTTTATACTAATTTGGTCAGAGGGATATAAAGGACAGTTTTTGCTCCTTGCCCTCCTAGGGCAACTAGTTTCAGGGGTCTATAAGCATCTCTCAAAATGTCCTGTAACTGTGGTGAGTCACCTGTCCTCTTGATCAAGGAGGCGTGGAGACCCCATGAGATGGACTTGAATCAGTGTTCAGTCTACAAAGAGGAGAGTCAACACAGAGAAAACATTTTCTCAGTGCTTCCAAATGAAGTCCACCATGGTGGAGCAGGACCTTTGACTTATCATCACATAGACAGAACTGGTAAAAGAAAGGAGCCTCAGTTCTTTTAAGTAAAAATGATGCTTACAAACATGCCTTACCTACCTAATGAGATATGAATAACTTGTATTATATTAAAATACATAAACTTTTATTGCTAGGCATCTAGTTAATCAGAAATGCATGTTTCTTTTTAAGAAGAGAAATAATCATGAAAAAAATTTAGAGATGATTAAGATTGTCTTTTGTGTTAGTTTTCCTTTTTATATATGGCACTGATACCAAATCAAAAGGATGAAAATTCTCAAGTTTGATATGTTATTTTTATGCATAGCAAAATTTGTAGCTAGCCAGTTATAATTGGTGGAGTATGAAGGACTGAAAAATATTGTTTTAGATAAAAATATATAGTGCACAAAATGAATCCTAAAAGTTAACAATAATTAATTGCACTTATTAGGTAGTGCTAAATAGTTTTCTCAAGAGATTTTACCAACTTAACCTTTCAAAGCCATAGTACGAGACTCTTTTTTTAAGATTAAAATAAAAAAATTATATGTGTGTTTGTTTGTGTGCCCATGTGTCTGTACTTGAGTGCAGATGCCTTTGGAAGCTAGATGAGGACATCAGGTCGGATGCCCTGGAACTGGAGTTACAGGTGATTGTGAGCTGTCTGTACCTACCACTCAGGGGAGCCCACTACCTTGACTTCTAATTCTATATGCTAGGTTTGTCTTCTTAAAGAATTTGATGTATGTAATGGGAATCTTTTGTGTGTATTATTTTCACTTTCAGTTCAACAGTGTGGTTATAAGATATATCTCTGTCATTACATGTAGATGAAGTTCATTCATTTTCAATATTGTCTGTTGCTCTAGTGAATGAATGTACATATGTAGTTCACACTATTATTGACATATTTGAATTATTTTGTTGTTGAGGGGCAGAAATGTGTTCTTTTTTATATCTGTTTTTGTATAGCTGTTTTGTATGTGAATTTTTGTGCATTTTGCACAATAGATCTTAATCATATTTAGGCCCCACCCCTATCTTTACCCACCACAGTCCACCTACAGGACTTCATGCTGTCATATATGTTAAGGCCTATTGAGTCAAGTTTGTGTGCCCAGATGTCCCTTGGTATGAGTTCATCCACTGGAGCATGGTCAGCCTGTCTAGCTTCACTCTCTTAAAGAAAACTGACTCTCCATCACCCAACAGTGATCAGCTGCCAATAGTTCCCCCACCAAGGTTGGGGCCTCCTGCCCATTTCCCCAGCTCTGCTCTGTTTTTTGTCACATTGAGTTTGCATGGGTCTTTGCTCAGGGACTATTGTGGAAGAGGGGGAGGAAAGAGTCTAAGAGACAGGGTTGGTGCATGATCATAAGGAAACAGAGTCCTCCAGGGTCCTGGGAATTTGCTCATATGAACTTACAGCAGTTGTGACAGCAGATGCAAGACCCATGCAGACTCAATCAGAAATGTGTTCTTGATTTGTTAATTATGTAGGTACATTGCTTTTATGAAAATTAATCTGTGTACCTTTCATTTATTTTCTTTTCAGAATATATGTCCTGTATAGCACAAATTAAAAACACAAATTAAATTTTAAAACATTCAATAATAATTCATGATATACCTCTATGAAAATGAGTCACCTACCTACTTTTTTTGATTCTGTCTCTGTCTGTCTTCCTGTCTTTGTCTTTTTCTCTCATTCCCTCCGTTTTTCTCTTTTTCTCTCATTCCCTCCGTTTTTCACTTTATTGAAGCAGAGTGTCCTGTAGCCCAGGCTGGCTTTGAAACTTATTCTGTAGCCCAGGCTTACCTCAAGCGTGCAATGATTCCTCTTCCTCAGCCTCTTACATGCTGATGGATTACAGGCAGCCTGGCTCGTTTCTGTGTCTTTGTCTCCTGTTTTCCACAATTACAGAAATAAATGTTGCTCCAAGTTTTTAAAGTAGTAGAATTGAGAACACTTGCCTTTTAAATGTAGTTGCTAGAGATATTGCCGGTGCCAGCCGGCCAAGACGGACAGTACCTGAAAGGGGGAGTGAGGATTGAAAGAAAGAACAAGAGCTCTGCCTTTTTATACAGAAAACTCAATTCGTATCAACAGCTGTTTTTCCCCACCTGTATCTGAGGGTCAAGGAGCGGTCAGATCAAAGGCTTCTTTGATTCTTTTGTTTACCACTATTGCCTCCAGGTCAGGTGTTGTGAGGCTCTCCATATAAACACATTCCTCCTGATTAGGCAGATTAGATACTGGTGTGCATAATACAAACTCAGTAAACAAGCCTGCCACAGCTCAATGTACATAATAGACAAACAGCTCCCAACAAGATATATTGTATCTGATACAAACACACCGTAAAGATTTTAGCTCTATTATATTTAAATTTGTCCTTGTGACAAAAATCCTGCAGAGAAACATTAGGCAATGAGCCTGATTTCCACATTTCCTAAACCGATGTAGGATATATTCTTTTTCTAAGCAGGAGTTTCTTTATGGAGATAGCCTTCCCATGTCAACTTAATTCTAGCTGATGAAAATGAGTTATCTTTTGCTTCTCAGACAGCAAGACTTCTAGACAAGACAGATCACAATGAACACAGAAACAACATATTCTTTTCACATTTATTGTATTTGCTGTGTTCCTGGAATCATCTAGAAACTAACAAATAAAACAAAATACTTTTTTTGCAGTTTGTATTCGTGTGTGTGTGTGTGTGTAAAATAATGTATAAATAAGTATCACGATAGTTACATCCTATAGAAAACAGCACTGTGAAGATGTTTGTAGAAGACTACAATTTTAAGCAGTGTGACAAATACTGGTCTCACTAAGAAGGTGATTGATTTCTGGGGCTGGAGAGATGGCTCAGTGGTTAAGAGCACTGACTGCTCTAGCAGAGGACCCAGGTTCGATTCTCAGCACCCACAGGGTGGCTACGAACAGTCCTTACCTCCACTTCCAGGGGACTCAGAAGCCCTCTTCTGACCTCCGCGGCATTGCACGACACAGGTGCACTCACATACATGCAGGCAATACACTCATACACATAAAATAAAAAAAAAATAAAATAAAAAATAAAGAAGGTGATTTCTAAAGAGGTGAGTGCAGCAAGAAACTGAGCCCTGGGCTATTTTCACTACCAAGTTCCACAGAGTAGAGCACATGTGCGGCACTCTGATATACGGCCGTGCCAGCCGCCAGCCATGTTTCAAAAGCAGAAGGAGACTAGTGGGACTGGAGGGGAAGCACGTGGAGGAGCAGCCAGAAAAAGTTAGTCTTACTTGACCATGTCAGATTCTGTTAACTTTGCCACTTGATCGTCACTGTGAATTACTGGTGAAGCTCTGTACTGCGCTTTTCAGCAGCGTAGCAAGATTCAGCTACTTTGTTAAAAATGAATTTTATTTCATGCGTTTAAGCACCAAACTTGATGCTATGGGGTACGTAGATAGTGGTCTATCCTAGCGAAGCAAGCTAGCATATGCATTATTTGAAATAGTTACATGTTTATTTTGTTTTGTGGCAAGAAGAGCTAAAGTATGTTCGTTTAGTAATAACTCATTTTGCAAAACGCGTAAGTCAGGCAAAATGCCTTTTCTGTAGTGGTCATGCTGTACATAAGAGCTCTAGACTTGTTCATCCTCCTCATTTCCTACTTTGAATGATTTGCCCTGTATCTCCTCATTTCATAAGCCCCCAACTCATTGCCCCCTTTAGCCAATGTTTTATACTCCACCTGTGCATACTTGATTTGTTTTAGATGCTATATATAATTGACATCATGCAATATTTTCCTTTTTGTTCCTGGCTCATTGGATTTAGCATAATGTTCTTGAGGCTCAACCATGTTGGCAAAAGACAAGCCTACATTCTTTGTTAGAATTGAATTAATCATATGCATAACAGAGTATTATATTATGTAACCATGTGTAAATTGTGTTTTGTCATTTATAACATATAATTATATTCTTTATATTTATATACTATGTAACACAATATATTATACCTATATTTAACTTTATGTATAATTAGAACAGAATTGGACATAATTTATAGTGAGAATATAAGGATGAGCAGAGGAAGTGGTGAAAATTCAGTGACTACTTGAGTACACGTTGTTGAACTGGAAGTCAGAACCGACAAGAGTTGCTGATGAACTGAGAAGAGAGCGAAAAAAGAATCAAGAATTCCTACATATTTTAGTTTGAACACCGTAGAGCTGTTATTAGCTATGCTGGAAAGGAAGACATGACACACGCACGTGTGAGCAGCGGAAAGGGACTGCAATCAGTAACAGCAAAGCAACCAATATCTACTTACCAAGCCACACACAGCATTGTAGGTATGTTGTGTCTTTTAGTTTATTCAGTCTTCTCTACTACCTTTAAAAGGGTATGCTACTGTCACTCACAAAAATTATAATGAAGGAAACGATACAGACACAGATTGTGTAAAGTGTAACACTAATGAAAAATCATGGCACATGTTATACAGAGACACGCTTATGTGTTATGGTTTGGGGGTTCTAAAATATCCATGTTTTCCCTAATCACCTCTCTAATATGGTGCTGGCACACCATCAGTCTGGTTTCTTTGATGGTCTCTGATTGGTTTAGCCAGGCTTTCTTTAGTGTTACTCATTTCTTTATGAGTTCATGCATGTGCTCATGCATCCATTAAAATAAAACTGTTTTAGTGATAGCAACCAATAGTTTATTTTTTCTTGTATATTTTAGCAAATGTCCAGTTAACTTTTAAACTAAATTAGATGCAGCTGCATTATCTTTGATGATATTTTACAAATGAGGGGACATTTGATCTTGAGACCACACTCTGAGCCCCATGATTAACAGTAAGTAAAAATTATATTCTCTTTTATAAATTATTTAGGAAGACATTCAATCCTTACTAATTTTATATGACTTAACTGAACACTAAGATAGCAAAAATTAGCTGCTATCACTGGTGTGTGTATGTGCGTGCCTGCGTGCGTGTGTGTGTGTGTGATACAGCCCTCCAAAACAGAAGGATGACTAAGAGATCAATCCTTACTAATTTTATATGACTTAACTGAACACTAAGATAGCAAAAATTTGCTATCACTGGTGTGTGTATGTGTGTATGTGCGTGTGTGCGTGCCTGTGTGTGTGTATGTGTGTGTGTGTGTGTGTGATACAGCCCTCCAAAACGGAAGGATGACTAAGAGAGAAGATCAAACCAGCCAAACTGCCTGGAAAGGACACTCTACAACCTGCTGAGCTGCCTGCAGGTTGTGCGGGGCCCTCTGGGTTGTCTGTTTTTGTGAACTGTCACCCATGCTGGGTGATACGCCTATCTTTGAGTCCTTTTGCTCCTGTTAAGTTACTCCTTACCCATATTCCCGTAAGCAACTCTGGTGCAGCTCACTGATTGACTAAGTTGGATTTTGGTGGTATCATTACTTTGGTCTGTCGTTGGTTCCCTATCTGAGGTGAGAAGATGTTTATTCATGCTTTCCCAGAAACACCTGGGCTAGCATCAAACTTGCAGTGCTCTCTCCCCGCCCTGACTAAGTTGGATTTTGGTGGTATCATTACTTTGGTCTGTCGTTGGTTCCCTATCTGAGGTGAGAAGATGTTTGTTCATGCTTTCCCAGAAACACCTGGGCTAGCGTCAAACTTGCAGTGCTCTCTCCCCGCTCCGCCCCCA
>NW_008338996.1:40027-58839 GCF_000622305.1 Nannospalax galili | reverse complement strand
TCTGTGAGTTTGAGGCCAGTCTGGTCTATGTAGTAAATTCCAAGCCATTTAGTGCCACATAGTGAGACCCTGTCTCAAGAAAACTAAAATAAAATAGAAAGAAGCTCCACACTAAAAGCTGAGTGCCTCTGGCTTTGGGGGTTCAATTTTCTCAATAGAAAAATTTTCAGAATTCCCCCCCACCAAGTTCATTGACTTTCAGCTATAAGCAAATTTAATACAATAAATACCCTGAATGCATTATAATCAGAAGAATGCCAAACCACTTTTTGCAGGTGTTTATTTTTGTGACAGTTTCCTAGCTGGCCTGGAACTTGACCAGGCTGGCCTTGATCTCAGAGATCCATCTGCCTCTGCTTTCTGAGTGCTGGGGGTCACCACACCTGGCAACATTTACTTTTTAATTATTTTATTTATTTTATGTGTATGCGTGTATTGCCTGCATGTAGGTAAGTGCACCTGTGTTGTGCAATGCCCGCAGAGGTCAGAAGAGGCTGTCAGATCCCCTGGGACTGGAGTTACAGACAGTTGTTAGCTGCCATGTGGGTGCTGGGATTCGAACCCCTGTCTTCTGCAAGAACAGCCCGTGTTCTTAATCACTGAGCTATCTCTCCAGCCCCCAACGTTTACTTTTTAAAATAATGTTTTAGGTTGGCATATAAAGTAATGAGTTTCATCATGGCATCTTCAGGCATGTGTCAGCCTACAGGGTTCCTATTTGTTCCCTCACCCCATTGCCCTCTGGTACTTTTCCCCCTCCAGCTGGCTCACCCCCCCCCATTGTGTTTTCTTCTTTTCTTAAAAAAATTTTTTTGTTTCTTTTTATTTTATGCATTTGAGTGTTTTACCTGAATGTATGTAAGTGCACCTATGTATGCATTACCTGAGAAGGCCAGAAGAAGGCATTGGATCCCCTGGAACTGGAGTTATGGATGGTGGTTAGCCACCATGTGGCTGCTGGGAATTGAACCCAGGTCCTCTGCAAGAGCAGCCAGTGCTCTTCCCTGCTGAGTCATCCTTCCAGTCCATAGCACTGTGCTTTCTTATCATGTGTATTCCATTACTATCTCTATTACCCCCTTCCTGAAGATCTCTTCCTCTTCATGACCCTCTTTCTGGTTTCATAACCTACATACTCACATGTATGTATTCACAGACATATAGATATAACTTTACACACACACACACACACACACACACACACACACACACAATCTAGCTCCAAACATGGAGAAAACATGTGAAATTTGTTTTTCTAAGTCTGGCTCATTTCATATAACATAATTATTTCCAGTTGCAACTATTTTTCTGGCGAATGTCATGATTTCATTTTGAAACATCTGCATAAATTCCATTGAGTGTATTCATCACATTTTCTTCATCCTCTGTTGGTGGACATCTAAGCTGGTTTTATTTTCTGGCTATTTGAATAATGTGGCAATAAATATGGATGTGCAAGTATCTCTATGGCACGTTAACACAGAATTCATGAAATATAGATTCAAGAGTGATATAACTGTCATATAGTAGTTCTATTTTTAGATTTTTAACCTACTTTTTAAAAAGTTTTATAAGTTTCATTTTAATTTTAGTAGGATTATGGCTTATTTTAGCTGAAACAATCAAAAAGTTGTCAACATTTGATTTTTATTTATCTTTATTTTATGTGTATGAGTGTTTTGCCTGCATGAATGTGAATGCACCTGTGCCATGCAAAGCCTGCAGAGTCCAGAAGAGGGCGTTGGATCCTCCTGGAACTGGAGTTAAGGATGGTTGTTAGCCACCATGTGGGCGCTGGGAACCGAACCTGAGTCCTCTACAAGAGCAGCCAGTGGCAGTGCTCTTAGTTGCTGAACCATCTCTCCAGCCCCCAACATTAGATAAAAAAATTATTGAATTTTTATTGCTTTCATATTTTGAGGAGTCTAAATACTGATTTCCATACTGGCTTCACAAGTTTACTTTTCCATCGGCAGAGAATACCGGGTTCTCTTTCCCCACGGTCTTCTCAGCATTTGTTTTCTTGATGGCAACTTATTTTGACTGACACGAGATGAAATCGTAAAACGGTTTCGATTTGCATTTTCCAGATGGCTATGAATGTTGAATACTTTTTCAATTTCTACTGGTCATTTGTTTTCCTTCTTCTCAGAACTGTCTGTTTAGTTCATTAGCCTCTTTATGGATCGGATGATTTGGGGTTTTAAGTTTTCTACGTTCCTGATATTAATCCCCTGTCTGATAAAGAGCTGGGAAATGTTTTTCTCCTTCTGTAGGCTGTCTCCTCACTCGTGATTGTTTCCTTTGTTGTGCAGAAGCTTTCTAATTTCATGTAATCCCATGTTTCAAGTCTTGGGATTCTTTCCTATTTGAGTTCTTTTCAGAAAATCTTTGCCTTTGCCTGTATCTTGAAGTGTTTTCCCTTCAGTTTCAAAGTTTCAAGTCTTTCACTCAAGAACTTTTGAATTGAATTTTATGCAGGGGAAGAGACAGGGATCTAGTTTAATTTTCTGACATATAGAAATTCAGTTTTCCCAACACCACTTGCTAGATGTCTTTTCTCCAACATATCGTTTCGGCATATTTGTCAAAAATTAGGTGACTGTAATTGTGTGAGTTTATTTTTGGGTCTTATATTCAGTTTTACTGGTTTACACATCTACTTTGTGTCAGTCCCTTCTGATTTTGTTACTATGTTTGTAACATAATTTGGAGTCATATAGCATGATACTTCCAGCATTTCTCTATCTGATATGGATTGTTTTAACTTCTGGGGATATTTTATGCTTCTATATGAATTTTATAATTGCCTTTTCTATTTCTGTGAAGAGTGTCATTGTAGGTTGTTTTTATTGGTTTTTTTTTTTTGGTCTTTTTGAGACAGGGTCTCCCAGCAGCCCCAGCTAACCCAGAACTCACTATGTAGACTAGGCTGGCCTTGAGCTCAGAGATCCACCAGGCCCTGCCTCCCCAGTGCTGGGACTAAAGGCATGTGCCACCACACCTGGCTAAGAGTCATCGTAGTTTTGACGGAGGTTGCCTTGAATATGTAGATTTCTTTTTAATTTTTTTTTAATTGAATTTTTGTATATTTCTTTGTTTTTACACAAGAGCTATTCTTCCTCTTTGTTTACACATAGTTTAACAGTTACTTTAAGAATCCATTTTCCCACTAGTTAACATTGGCTCATTTCTCCAGCTGTAAACAAAAAGGAGTCATCTGTCCCCTGTGCTTCCCCCAACTCCACTGTATTTGCCAACACTGGGCTGACTGCCCTTTTGGCAGATAAGCCAAAGTTGTAGAGGTCTCTGTCAGCCATAAAAAGAAATCAAGAGTTCACTTTTATTTTTGTCCATCAGGCCCTGGAGGAAGTTGCCACTGAGCCTTACAATTAGTACTGAAAAATGTGGAATGAATTGGTTTAAGGCAAAAGATGAATGAGTGGAGACCTCTTATAGGTGGGCAATGGTGCTGCCTTACTGACTAAAGCAGAGCTCGCTAAAGACTTTGCTACCATTCATTTACTGACATTTGAAATAGTACAAGATAGTTTAGAGTTTTGAACAGGTATTAACACAAGAAAAATATGAACAATTCACGGCACCAAATTCAACTGTTTCTGATACAAAGATGTTTTAAAAAGCAAATGTAGAAACTGAAATCCCTTATAATTCGAGGCCTCTAGTTAAATTTTTTTCAATTGATTATTATATTTTATTCTTTCAGTATACTCTTATGAGCTAGAAAGTGAAAATCAGCAATTTTTGAGGCTTCTGATGTGTGAAATGTAGTCAGATCTTCACAAGGAACTGGCTTCTACTCAGCTTCTGTTTCTCCTTCAGGTAGGCCAACAGGTACCTTCTTCTCCGTGTGACCTTCGTTCAGGGGTGTCTTTAACCAGAATAGGCCCAGGTTCTGGGCTGTCAGGAGCTCCAGTAAGGATGAAGCTTGGAAGACTGTTTTCCCTCTGATCTGGGGAAATGGGATCTTCTCTCACAGGAGAAGAGCCTGGGGTCTGGATATCAGGTGAAATGAACGCATGAGGCAAGCTTTGAGGTGTGTGCATGGACGTTCCCCCACAGCTTTGGGGACTGAGCATTGGGACTAAAGGTCTTCTGGGAGTGTCCTTTTCTTGTTGATAGGGGCTCTCTCTGTTTAAGGATATGGCCAATGTCTCTTAATTGGAAGACTATGGACTCTCACAGGTTAAGCATGGAAACTTGCAGGCAGATTTTTGAGTTGATTGTCTTGCCTGGTCTCAGTGATGATATATCTGATGTGCTGGAAACTGGCTTTCTGCTGTTACATCAAATTGAGGTGACACCCAGGAAACGATGGTGCCCTTGTCAATGAGCTTGCTGGGCACCTCTAAAGGGTGGGTCATGGGCCTCTATGGAGATTCATATTGGTGTTTGGGGCCCTCCAGTGGCTGTTGGTAGAGTATCAGCTCGGGCTTCTGGGGCTGTTAGTGTCTTTTCTTGGAAGGCATCAATAGGTAAATGAAGAGCAGTTAGTAACTACATGATGCAGGTTTCCTTCTGGGGCTGGGACAGGCACCAAGGGCCAAGGCCTCCGCTGCTCCTTGCAGGGAGCCGAATGAGCTTTTGAGGCTGGAAACTGGAGACAAACTGGCACCCTTGAATTTTTGTATATTTCCTACAGAAAAACATCTTTAGGTCCCCTTCATCTTTGGCACTCTCCCATGGCTGCCTCCCGCCCCCCACTGGAGTTCATACATTCTATCAATTGTTGTTAAGCTCTATCATGTAAAGTCCCTCAGTGCAAATTCATCCACTGGGATCTAGTCAGCCTATCTAGAATCCCTTCCTTTAAGAAGATCAGCTCTTCCTCACCCAGCAGTAATAAGCTGCCAATAATTCTTCGACTAAGATTGGGGCCTGCTGTCCATTTCCATAGTTCTGTGCTGGTTTTTGTCTTCTTAGTTTGCATGGGTCTTGTGCATGCTGGCACCATTACTGTAGGTTTGTATGAGAAGGGTCCCAGAAGCCTGTAGGACTATTTCTGTATGGTTATGCACCTCCTCTCTGGCTCTGACAATCTTTCTACCCCCTTTTCCACAATGGTCCCTGAGCCCTGGGTAGGTGGATTTTAATATAGGAGTCCTGTCCAAGGACCCACACTCTGAAGACTCTTTATTTTCTGCATTTTGGCCACTTGAGAACTTTGTTGAACGAGAGAACTTTATTACTGAGAATTGAAAGATGCATTAGTGTTTTCTTCATCCCTTGTTCTATGTTCCCTGAGCCTTAGGTGTAGAGGTCGCATCCTAGATATGCCACTTAGGCTTGGGCAATTCACAGACAATCTCTGTGTGTGACAAGTTGTGGAAATCTGTAATTATCTCCGTCTTTTGAAAAAGAAGCTTCTTTGAGGGGTGGTGATTGGGATATTTGTCTGTAAATTTAAGGATCCATATTTTGCACATAGTAAGAAATTACATTTGTCTAGGGATGTGACAACCTTGGGGTTTCTCTAAGGTCTATAACCTCTCTCCAGCTACGTGTATTTGGCTAGGTTTATAGTACCACACATGAGTTTCCTCCCATTGAGTGAGCTTTAAGTCTAATTAGGTAACTTGATTACTCCCAAGATAAAAGTACCACTACTGCACTAATGTTGTCTGATGTGCTGGTCATTGATGTGTTTTTAGGTCTTGAAGCAGGGGTTGGACAATCAATTGATGTTCTCTTTTACCAGCTTGCATAGTGTTCTGCTAAGCTGTAAGAGCTAGCCTTCACGGGAGGTGGCTTCCAGGTCAGTCCCAGCTCCGTTGCTGCAAATCCTGTGTCCAAAGTATGTCCTGTCTTCAGCAATAGGGACTTACCATCAAGTTATGGGAGGCAATCAAGGACTGTGGCAATAGCCTGTGTAATTTTGGTTTTGGTATCAGAGTAATGCTGACTTCATACAAGGAATTTGGGAGTTCTCCTCTGTTTCTATCTTTTTGAATAATTTAAGTAGTAGTGGTTGCAGATCTTCCTTAAGTGTCTGGAATAATTCTGCTGTAAATTCATTTGGCACAACCAAAAAAGAAAACTATAGACCCACATCCTTAATGAACATAGATGCAAACATTCTCAACAAAATACTTACAGACATACATCAAAAAGATCATCCACCATCATCAAGAAGGCTTTTTTTCCAGAGATGCAGGGATGGTTCAATATACACAAGTCAATAAACGTCATAAATCATTATATGGACTCAAAGACAAAAACCACATTTTCTTTTCAATACAGAAAATGACTTTGACAGAATTCAGTATGCATTCATATTAAAAGTCCTAAAGGGAATTGGACTGGAGGGAACATACCATAACATAATTAAACTATATATAACAAACTCACAGCCAATATCATTCTAAATGGAGAAAACTGGACGCATTCCCATTAAAGTCAGGAACTGGACAAGGCTGTCCATGATCTCTACTCCTTTTCAATATAGTGCTTGAAACTTTTGCTAGACCAATAAAACATGAGGAGGAAATTAAAGGAGTACTAATTAAAAAGAAGAGGTCAAATTATGACTATTTGCAGGTGATATGATATTATATATAAGAAATCCCCCAAATTCCACCAGAACACTGCTAGAAATGATTAATACTTTCAGTACAGTTGCAGGTTACAAAATCAACTTAAAAAATCAGTAGCCTTTCTATATATACCAATAACAAGCAATCAGAAAAAGCATCAAAGGAAATTTTCCCATTTTCAACAGCCTGAAAAACTATTTAGGAATGAACTTAAATAAAGACATTTAAGATCTCTACAATGAAAATTTTAAATCTTTAAAGAAAGCGATAGAGGAAGACATCAGGAGATAGAAGGACCTACCGTGCTCATGGATTGGTAGAATTAATATTGTGATAATTACCACCTTACCAAAGCAATCTATAGATTCAATGCAATGCTAATCAAAATACCTATGGCATTCTTCACAGAGCTAGAAAAAAACATCTTAAAATTCATATGGAATCATGAAAGACCTCAAATATCCAAAGCTATCTTGGGCAAAAAGAACAGTGCTGGGGGGATCACTATACAGGATCTCAGTTAATATTACAGTATTATAGTCATAAAAACAACATGGTACCGGCACAAAACTAGACATGTAGATCAATGGAACACAATAGAAAACCCAAACATGAGTACATGAAATTTCGGCCACCTGATATTTGACAAATATACTAAGAACACACAATGGAGGAAAGGAAGCATCTTCAATAAATGGTGCTTTGTGCGTGGCACTCTGTTGTATGGGATTTAACATGTATGGCAGAATACATGAGGCCCGGTGTGTGTGTGTGGGGATGGGGGACAAGGACGGGGGAAGAGGTCTTAAATCGAGTAAGAACTGTTGTATGAAATGTACAAAAGCTCAATGAAAATATTTTTATAAAAAGGAAAAAGATACATGTGATGTACTTGCCACCATTACTGTGCAAGAAAATTCTGAATTTGACTATCTGCTCACATTTATCTGTGAATTTTATAGTTTTTATGTTTTATGTTATTAATTATGCTAGAACTTATGCCCTTTGTCAGGGCACATGAAGAATAGAGGGCACAGCTGATACTGTCCTGTGGTCAGGCTGGGGTAATGACCTTGGACTCAGTCTCCTCATCCCACCTCCTGAACAAGCCCTAGGACCTGCTCTGTGGAGTATCTCAGAGGAATTCAGAGACTCAAACTCTGAGGCAGCAATGAGCTATGAGTTGTAAAAGGTGTAATCAGTGTTGTGTGAGGCTGTGAGGGCAGGCCTTGCTTTGCTTGGGCACAGGGTGTGATCTGTGATTATGTCAAACCACACTTGATTGCATCATAAGCAGTGATGACTAGGGCCACTGGTATTTCATCAAGGTCAAGCACACTTCTTCCCGTGACTCTTGTGGCTCAGCTCATCTAGTCCCTTCACAGATCCCCTCCCATGGGCAATACAGGAAATTGGACAATTAGTTCACGCTGGCTCATTTTCTCACTAGACACTTTGGCTACTTCCCTCCGGCACTAATCTTGTTGGTAGATGCACATCTTGTCAACTTTTCTGCCGCTTGAAAACAGACAGGAGCATTCAGTAGACCCTTTGGCAGGAGAGCTTCTTCCTGTGTTGGGATCTTTCTTCTTCATGAACAGAAAGTGAGGTTTCAAGAAATAGGCTTGAACAGAAGGTATTTGAGCTTGTCAAGGATTGACATAGGTCAGAAGCCAATGAAGAATCATTTCCTAGCAGTAGATTTGGGTGTTTTTGGGAGAACATGTATGAATTGTGTTCATGTGGTTTCTTTTTGTATTAATACAATGTATTTAGCAAGGGATTGACTTATATAGCCAGTTCTCACCATGCCAGAAAGGCGGGTGCAGATTTTTTAGGGATCTGAAGAACATGTCTTCTTGATAGGATGTTTGTATTTGATGATTTAATGGTCTGTTTGATGGCATGGCTGCATGAATATCTCTGTGTACACAGTTGTGGATTACTGGGTGTAATGTTCTTGTGCAAAGTGGTGTGTAGCAGTGTTTATTTATCACTTGTGTTTAAATTCATGTGAAATCTCTTTTTTTTTCTCCCTAGACTAAATACAAGTCATAGAGAGAATGACTCTCAGTCAAAGAGGTCTATGATTGCTTGTATGCATGTGTGATTTCATGTGTGTATCTATGAAACACACATATTTTAATCTGTGAAGGGTGTAGAAGAGAAGGAACTAAAATTATGATATGGCAATATGAGCATCTCTGAATACACGTGTGTGTCTGTATATTCAGGAAACAGACTCAGAGCTTCTCCACTAATGCTCATCCTCCCTTATTTCAGGCAGTTCCCTGCATGTTCCTCCTTCAGCTAAGTGGATAGATGTTTTCCTATAGGACTTGGAGCCCTCCAAATTCTGTGTGCCTTAAAAAAAATAACTAGCTTTCAACATGCCAAATTCCATTCACCGAAAATAATAGTTACTAAGTTCCCAGGTTCTGCTGCCACATGCATCTTGGTTCAAATCTCTAATTTTGACTCTTCATGACAAAGGAGTTGAACTTTGTAAAACTCAAAAGTCTGAACTGTAAAGTGTTTTGAGAGTAAGCGTTTATCCCAACACGCATTGTGTCATAAACATGCAATAAGTAAGAGATTCTCAACTCACGACTCACTTCCTAACTGTCTAAGGTAGGCTGTTTTGGCAAGAACAGAGGAAGCAGATTCCTTTAACAGTCAGTTGTCATACTCCACCTTATTTCCCTCCTTTATTTTTTATATTATTATTATTTAAAGTTTTAAAAGAACAAGTTCATTCTTAGATTCTCAACCAGAAGGTATATATAGGTAATGTGGATGTAGCACACAGATGAACATGTTAGGAGGAAATATAGAGGAAGTTAGTGGTTTGACTAAAAGAGCAGTTTTGGTGCCTCCAAAGGTCCAATAAAGATTGCAACTTGCTTCCAATTTAGACAATTTCTTCTAATTGCTTGAATTGCCTCACATGTTGCTGGTTAGTTCACACCTTATACATATTTTTAAGATGCCAGAGAAAACATTAGAGTTAATTATGTCCAACATTTATCTCTCACTGCCATGCTCAAATGGGGAAGATTTTATGTGTGTCATCACATACAGAAACAGAGACATAGCAAGCATGGACTGTGTCTTGCTTACCAAGTATCAGGGTTTGAAATAAAATTATACTAGGTAAGTTACTACAAATATAAAACCACATGCAGTTTTGTTCATGGTGACTTTTTTACTTAACCAACTAGGAGTGACACAGCTCTTGGATACTTTGAATAATATCTTTTACATTGAAGAAATACACCTTATTGGGACAATAATATATGAGATGCTCTGCCACCTACCCACTCAATTTAGATAATTCCCTGAGTCTTTTTTTTGTACATATTTTATTGAATTTTTGTGTATTTCTTTTAAAAAAACTTTATTGAGCTTTTGTACATTTCCCACAACAGTTCGTAATCAAATTTCGACACTCTCCCCATCCATGCCCCCCCCACACACTCCCACCAGACCTCATGTATTCTGCTATACATGTTAAGTCCCATCCAGTCAAGCATTCGTACCTAGATGTCCTTTGGTTCAAATGTGAGGGAAATGGGTTGCAGGTTGGCTCTAGTCTGAGAACTTTTACTGGGTGAGGGAGAATAAGCCATACCAAAGATCTCTAGATAGGCTGACTAGACTCTGGTGGATGAATTATTATTTTTAAAAATTTTATGTAAGTGTACATAAGTGCACCTGTGTCATGCAATGCCATTGGAGGTCAGATGAGGGTGTCAGAATCCCTGGAACTGGTGTTAGGATGGTTGTTAGCCACCCTGTGGGTGCTGGGGCTCGAACCCGGTTCCTCTGCCAGAGCAGCCAGTGTTCTTAACCGCTGAGCCACGTCTCCAGCCCCAGCTCTTCTTCATCCTTGAGTGTGTCCAGCTGCCTCCTTCACACAGGGAATGGTTTGAATCAAGGACATTTTTGCCTATTCATATTTGCCTATTATATTTGAGTATTTATTTGACCTCTAACTTCTGGATTTTCTTTCAAACATGCTTGAGTTGCAAACATTTTGATTTAGTAAATGCCAGTGGGTTGTCAGATCTCATCAGAGGTTTAAATCACTATGTTCTTCCTGTTCCTATGGACTGAGATGACTGCTTGCCCCCTCTACTCCTCTCTGCACTTGAAGAGGCTTCTCAACAGATACCTGTGCCTTGGAGTGATGGCCGATCTCCAATTCCTGTGATTCTGTATGTGAACTCCAATTGTGATTTAACTCTGACTGGAAAGGTACCAGGTTGTACTTCAAAAAATAGTCTGAAGTTCTGTGCTTGGGATAAGGATCTACCAAGTGCCACCAGATTTTGAGCATGTGGCTTCACACCTCTGTATCCACACTAGGAACATGGAAAAAAAAAAAACGTACTGGAATGTCTGCTTTAGAGGCACTCAGATTGTTTCCTGACTGTTCGAATTAAATCACATAAACGTTACAAATTTAATGTCTGATATAAGTTAGTGAATGCAAATTCTGGTTTGCCCAGGAAAGACTTGATGTTGAACTGCTGTAGAGACATATGCAGACCTGTTGTACAGACATAGTTATTATATAGCTCCACTCTCCACTTTCAGAATGTCGAAATGAGAGTACACAGTACACTACAGAATCATCTTATGTATTAATATTAGCAGACAGTCAAGCAGGTGACGTGGTATAACGTTGACACCCTGAAATAGCTTCAGGTTTGCTGAGAACTTTCTTTCTTTCTTTCTTTCTTTCTTTCTTTCTTTCTTTCTTTCTTTCTCTCCTTCCTTCCTTCCTTCCTTCCTTCCTTCCTTCCTTCCTTCCTTCCTTCCCTCCCTCCCTCCCTCTCTTCCTTCCTTCCCTTCTTTCTTTCCCTTCCTTTCTTCCTTTTTGAAGTAAAATCTCTTTATGCCTCTGAGGCTGGTCCAGAATTCAATATGTAGCTAATACCAGCTTCAAAGTCATGATCCTTCCGCCTTGGTTTCATTAAGTGCTAGGATTGCAGGTTTACAACACCACACCTATCCTGGGTTTTCTAACAAATAAATGAAGGTGTAGAACCAGTGGAATGGTGACTACCAGGTTCTGGTCATATTGACAGAGCCTGGAACTGTGACAACATCAGGTATTAATTTGGCGACTTGAACTCAATAGTTAACAATAGTTTGAATAGACTCTCAAAATCCAACATCATGATAAAGTTCTTAGGTTTTTGGTATGGGAAGTTTTCTGCAGCAAAATCTCAAGTCAGTTACTGTGAAAGCATCCTTGTATTAGGAGAGAGGGAGAGAAGTGAGGTGAGAACAGAGGAAGGATGGAGGGAGGGAAGAAGAAGGACACAGGGAAAGAAGAAGAGATGGGGATATGGGAAGATAGAGATAAAGATGAGATAGATAGATAGAGAGAGAAAATGAAGAGATAATGCTTCTATTGTAATTGCTGCTGTCAGGGAATTAACCCCCATGGTCCAGGATCTGTCTCACTGTATCCTCAGTGTGAAATTCCATCCGATGTTCATCTCACTGTTCTGTTTTTCTGATTTCCTGGATTTCGATCCTAGGTTTTCTGCTGAACTTGTCCTATTGTAGTAACTCTCATGGGTGAATATGACCATGTGTAGAGACCTACTCTAAGATTATTACATGAATTAACATAGATTTCACCCAAATTGATATAGCTAGATAATAGTGTTATTATTTTATTGAGAGAAAACTTAAGAACGTACGGCAAACACTGCCCAAGGCCACCGAAGAAGAAGGCTTCTAAGATAGAACCCTCTTACACTTCCTGGTCATCAAAGCTCTTGCTCATCAAAACCGTGGCTCTTGTTCAATATTTTATGAAATGTTTATAGGATGTTTGCTCCAAGAGGGAATTGTTTTATCTGTTATGTTTACAGTGCTGAAACTATCGTTTGGAACATGGGTGAAATAAGTGAACGAATTTGTATTCTTTCTTGAAGGAAATCTTATTAGCATTGGAAATATCCTCTCTGTGTTTAGCAAAGCCAACCTGAGATCCAGACTGTAACATGTGCAGTTTCTCTGAATTTTGATACAGTGCCCTGGAAAGTGCATGCATGTTAGGTCCATTTGGTGAGGACCTCAGGACTCTGACAATTTCTTCTCCCTTCTTTCCCAGACGGAAGCGGACCATGAGGAGGGGGAACCAGAGCAGTGTGTCTGAGTTCATCCTCCTGGGGCTCCCTATCCAGCCAGAGCAGCAGGGCATCTTCTTCACACTGTTCCTGGCCGTGTACCTGACCACGGTGCTGGGGAACCTGCTCATCATCCTGCTCATCAGGCTGGACTCTCGCCTCCACACCCCCATGTACTTCTTCCTGTGCCACCTGGCCTTCTCTGACATCTCCTTATCATCTGTCACTGTCCCAAAGATGCTCAGCAACATGCAGACTCAGCACCTGTCCATCCCTTATGAGGGGTGCATCACTCAGATGTATTTTTTCTTACTTTTTGTATGTATTGACAATTTTCTTCTTGGAGTGATGGCATATGACAGGTATGTGGCCATCTGCCACCCACTACACTACATGGTTATCATGAGAGAGGAGCTGTGTGACTTATTGGTGGCCGGGTGTTGGTTTCTTTCTTTTATGCATGCCCTTCTCCATACCCTGCTCCTGTCCCGCCTGTCCTTCTGTGCTGACAACACTATCCCCCACTTTTTCTGTGATCTCAATGAACTCCTGAAGTTGTCCTGCTCAGATACCTCCCTCAATGAGTTACTTATCTTCACTGAGGGTGGAGTGCTGACTTTCCTACCACTGGGTTCTATTTTGGGCTCTTACATCTTCATTGGTTTTGCTGTCCTGAAGGTCCCCTCCACTAAGAAGATCTGCAAAGTTCTGTCCACCTGTGGTTCCCACCTCTTCTTGGTGTTTTTGTACTATGGGACTCTTGCAGTTATTTATTTCTTTCCTTCCTCAAATAATTCCCAAGTTAAAGATGTAATTGCTTCAATAATGTATACAGAGGTGACACCCATGCTGAACCCCTTCATCTATAGCCTGAGGAACAGAGACATGAAATTGGCTCTGGGGATACTTTGGAGAAAAGGTGTTATTTTAGCCAAGTGAGTGCAATGTGTTAATTACCCTAGAGATGCGTCCAGAGATATTCTCTTAAAATTGTATGCATGAATAGACTAAGTTGTGAAAATGACCACACTAGTCTGCACTTTTCAAATTTGGAGTTTATTTCCCCGGTCCTTGAATATGGGCAGATCTTATGACTTGCTTTGACTGATAGATTTGGTAGAAGTGCTTATTAGATCTGCATATTTAGAAGGGTTTTGTCCATACTATCCTTGTAATTACAAAGTCACCATGTAAGGTAGTCTAAGATAGTGTGCATGAAGAGGAAAGGCTACGTGGAGGACAGCATAGATGCTCCATCTAGTACTTAGCCATCAGGCCTGATAAGTAATTTTATGGCAGTAAAGAGTCCTATTTGAGATGATCTGAACTGAACCAAGTCCAGACATACCATCCATCTTAATATAGTTTCAGGCAAAGTTGCCAGACTATAAAATTATTATGTAGATGAACATTTAAATCACTGTGTTTGGGGATTATTATGTATCATAAACCAACTGTTGCAGTGACTGCCTAACACTCATAGGCTCAAAACCTTTTCTTCATCTGTGTTCCCTTGTTCATATTTTCATCTGATTATATTGTCTTCCTCCCCCTTTATTTTAAAATTTATTTATTTATTTTTATTTTATGTTTGAGTGTTTTGCTTGCATGCAAGTGTACTAAATGTGTCCAATGCCTGCAGAAGCCAGAAGAGGGTGTTGGATCCCATGGAACTGAGTTACAGACAGTTATCAGCAGTCATGTGGGTGCTGGAAACTGAACCTGGGTCCCCTGCATGAGCAGCTAGTGCTCTTAACTACTAGGCATCTAATTCTGCTTCCTTGTTTTCTAGACCTCACTGACTTCAAAACATATAGGCTCATGGACACGAATTTTCCCCTGATCTTAGCCTTAGCTGTATCCCCTTTTCCCTGCTGTTCTTCCCTAACCATGATTGTCATGTGTAAAACTAATACCACAAACATGCTGCGTCATCTTCCTAAAGAGACATAAATAACTTGTCATGATATCGAAATATAAACCTCTTATTTCTGAAGGGAGATACTTCATCAGAAATACATATTTCTTCTTTATGAAGAGAAACACTTTTTGAGTAAAATTAGAGATGATTAAATAATTTTTAATTTTATTTAAATTTAATCTTCTTATTCAAGTTACTGATACCAATTGAAAAGCTGAGAATTCTCAAATGTGGTATGATTCTTGTCTTCATTTAGAATGAAATTCATATGTAGAACCTTATATTTGCTTTCTCACTCATTGCAGAACATTATTTTAGATAAATAAAAGTTAAAATGCACAAAGATATTATAAAAAGTATGAATAATTTGTGATGTAGCCAATTTGCAAGCTCTCTTTCTCTCTCCCTCTTTTTATTGAGGCAGGGTCTCCCTCTGTAGCCTAGCCAGTCCTTGAACTCGCAGTGTAATCCTCCTGTTTCAGCCTCTCAAGTGTTTGGGTTAGAGGAGTGAGAACAATGGCTAGTTTTTTTTCTCTCTCTTCACTCTTATTCCACAATCATTGAAATAACAATAAGGTTATTGTAAACAACACTTGCATAATGACCACATCACTTGACATGCCAATGTGGATGGAAAGAAATTTCTCATGTCCCCTCACCTAGGTGAAGATCCATGAGCGCTGATCAATTAGTTTTCTCCATGAAGGAGAACCCTGATAAGTTATCCAATCCCAAGTTTTCAGTCCAAATGCACGTACATATGGGCACCACTAAATGGACT
Organism: Nannospalax galili; assembly: GCF_000622305.1. Taxonomy (NCBI): domain Eukaryota; kingdom Metazoa; phylum Chordata; class Mammalia; order Rodentia; family Spalacidae; genus Nannospalax; species Nannospalax galili. The sequence goes on along the minus strand of NW_008338996.1, from coordinate 43,434 downwards.
CTCTCTCTCTCTCTCTCTCTCTCTCTCTCTCTATATATATATTTGCACTCATTTGCAAATATGAAACAATGATAATTTAAAAAGAGCTCACAGGGCTGGAGAGATGCTCAGCAGTTAAGAGCACTGGCTGCTCTTGTGGAGAACCCAGGTTTGATTCCCAGCACTCACATGGTGACTGACAGCTGTCTGTTAATTCCAGTTCCAGGAGATCTGATGCCCTCTTCTGACCTCCAGGAGGAATTGCAAAACATAGGTGCACCCACCTACATGCAGGCAATATACACATACTCACAAAATAAAAATAAAATAAAATATTAAAAAAATAAAAAAGAGCTCATAAAATTGAGCAGAGGTCGGGGACTTGGGAAGAAGTGGAGGTGAAATGATGTTAATACAGTGTTCCTGTATGAAAGTCTCAAAAAAGCCCAAACCCTAACCTCAAAATAGTCTGTCCAGCAAAGGACACCATCATTCAATTGAAGAGTCAACATACAGAATAGGAAAATTCTTGACTAGCTATACATTTGAGAGGGTTAGTATCTAGAATATACAAAGAACACAAAACACTAATCATAAAAAAACCAAACAACCCAGTTAGAATTTGGGACAAGGAACTAAACAGAGATGTCTCAAACGATGAAACAGATACAGCTGATCAATATTTTAAAAAATGTTCAACATCTTTAGCCATCAGAGAAATGAAATTAAAACTGCTTTCAGTCTCTTATTCTTTAAAAGTGCAAGGTCTTTTGTGTGCCTTGCACTCTGTTGTATGAGGAAGCTTCACTGGTGAGAGTTGAGGGATGTCTACTTTTCTCTTTACCCCCTGTTCTGCTATGTTCCATGAGCCTTATATGTAGAGATTCCACTGTAGATATGTTACTTAGGACTGGGCATCTCTTATACATATATTCTTTGTGTCTGACCAGTTGTGGAATTATGCAATAGCCTCCAGCTGTTTCAGTGATGTATGGTATTCTTGTCTGCAAATATAAGGATCAATATTTAGCATATGGTAAGAAATTTCATTTGCCTAGAGTTATGACAGAGACAGGGTTTTCTCTAGGGTGGGGGCTATGGATGGGGGAGGGGGTCTGAACTGGATTAAGAACTGTTGTATGAAGTGCACAATAGCTCAATAAAAAAACCTGCTTTCAGATTTCATCTTACTCCAATCCGAATGGAAAAGAAACCTGACAAGTGCTGGTGATGATGTTGGATAGGGGAACATTTATTCTCTGCTGATCAGTGTGCAAACTAGTGCAGCCATTAAAGCAGCATGGAGATTCTTTAAAAAGCTAAAAGTAGACCTCCTACATGATCCTTCCATACCACTCTTGGGCACATACCCGAAGGACTTGTGTCTTACTACAGAGACACCTGTTCATCCATGTTCACAGCTGCTCTATTCACAATTGTCAGGAAATGGAAACCTGGATGTCCATCAATATTGAAGGAATAATGAAAGGATGCTCACTTATACCATGCAATATTATTCAGCCATTAAGAAAAACAAAATTAAGTAGGGCAACACAGACCTAGGAGATAAATGTGGCATGTTCTCTCTAAGTAGATGATAACTTTAAATCTTAGGACAGATATTTTTCAACGGGAAATTTTACAGTAGCTGAAGAAACTAATAAAGGACCATGGATGGTGGTTCACAGGAGGGGAGAAAGAATGTAGTGATAGAAACAGGGAAAGGGGAATCTTGGTATAGGAGTGTTTGAATGGTGTGGGAATGAGAAAGTAGAGCAGAGGAAGGAGTCACATGGAAACCTAGTGCTATGGATTCTTCTTATAATATACACATAGAGAATACAAAGAGAATTTAAATGTAGTTACCCTATAACAGGGGTTCAATGGCCCTATGAGGTATCACAGGCTAGTAAACTAAAAGCCTGTTGTCAGCAGAGACTCCCTCTTTTGGGGAGATGGGCAAGAAACCTGTCTGAGGAGCTATTGGCCACTGATAGCTGCTGGAGAGGGAGAGTTTTCTTTAGTGTTGTGACACCTGGTATGTTCACTAGACTCCATGAAAGAGAAGCACACAGAGGAGCATGTTGGGAATGCAGATTCGACTCAGTAGGCCTTAAAAAGACAAATATAATAGAGGACATGAAATGGGTAGGGGGTTGTAGTAAGGCGGGGGTGGAGATGGGAGATTAAGCTTGAATGTGACTGAAATATATTGTATACATTCATGAAAAATCAAAAAAATAGTAAAATGATTAAAAATTAACAAAATAGAATATTGTATATAATATAACCTGATATATATAAAATTTATCTTTATACCCATGCACTAATATATATTATACCTGCAAATTGCTTTTTATATGTAAATAAATTTAAATTTTATGCATAATGTATACTATTTGATATATAATACCATCTAAATGATATATACCTATATATTGATATGTTTATGCCAGTTATCTAATCATCATATAATGGGTGCTTTGGTTGACTTCATACCTTGGCTGTTATGAATAATACTATAGTGAACATAGAACTGCATGTACCTCTATGAATCATGGTTTCATTTCTTTTGGGTATTGGCCCAGAGATGGATTGCTGGGTTGTATGCTAAGTCCATTTTTACTTTCTGTAGAAATCTCCGTACTCTTCCACATGGATCTACCACTCTAGTTTCCCACCAATAGTGAATAAGAATTCCATTTTTTTCATACCCTGGCTAACAACTTTCTTTTGGCTTTTTGATGATAGCCAACATATCATATGTGAGGTTGTCTCACAATTGGCTAGTTTCTCCAAGGGGCGGGGCCTGCTGCAGAGTGTGGACTACTGTGGGGCTGCTGGGAGCACATGGTGTGAGGATAGCAGAGTTGTGCAGCAGCTCAAGGACAGAATGGCTGGACTCTTATTGACCTGGGGATAACTGGCAACAGAGGTGTGAGCAAATGCTAGTGGTGACTATGGGCATGGTGCAGTCTGATATGGTGGGCTCTGAGCTGCGGTGCCAGGCTAAGCACTGGGTACTCATTCCTTTGTAAGTTAATAAATGCACATAAAGATATGTTATATGGTTTGCTTGATAGTGCAGGAGACCCAGCGGGAATTGACCGACAAATTGGCCTGGTCTGCAGGATATGATGAAACTGAGAATGAGTTTTGAAAGAGCACTGATGGCAGTGCTGATGTGGTTTTTACAATGGGTTACTATACAGAGGCCAGCCACGCAGGAGCGTGGGCCACAGCTATGTTGTAAATGTGGGGATATGTTGTGGGTATGTGAAGATTTGTTAAAGGTTACCCAAAGGCTAGAAAATCTTTTACCTGCTATAGACCCAAACAGAGAGCCCAGAGAGAGAGAGAGCGGCCACTTTGCAACATAAAAGATGTGCCCCAGGTGGGGAAAGCTGAAAGGCTGCCCTGGCAGACCC
>NW_008338996.1:35150-39286 GCF_000622305.1 Nannospalax galili | reverse complement strand
ACATCCAAAGGATAAAAACTGTCCCAGGGATGGTTAAGAATCCCCAAGGATTAAATAAGATGCATTTCTCTTATGATAAAGGCTATACTAGGGGTAGAAGCAGGATTTCCCACCAAGTTCTTCCTCAGCAACCTGGTGTGGTCAATGGGAAGATGACAGATAAGGCTACAGTCAGGAGGCAGACCCAGGGCCTGTCTGACTCAGGGAACCAACAAGTGCAGTGGGGACAGGAGAAGCCCCCTGCCTCCTTATCCCAGTTCAGGGTCAGGCAACTGGAGCCAGCATCTGTAAGTGCATCAAGAATATAAGAATCCAAAGGGATAACTAAAAATGGTAAAGAGCTAACCAAATTAATGCCTTGTACCCATGCTATGGTGCCTAACAAGGGTCTATGGAGAAAACAGTCAATATGAATGGACAAAACCTTTCCATGCTGTGTGAGACCTTGTCTGTGATTGATTTAATATAGGATGTTAACCTTCCTTTGAGTGTTTTACAGATGTGAAACCCATTTGAAAGATACCTGAAGAAGTAAAGGCCAGCTATAGTGCTAAGATTCTTGGGAGTTTTATGTAAGTTGGGTAAGATGAGGACAGAGACTCCCAAACTATACAACTGTTAAGAAAATATACATTACCAGGGGTGGGTTGCCCCCCTAGGAGATGTTGGTCAAAGAGAGAGGTCCTCCAATTCACCAAAGCTATTGCCATTAATGTTGGTTGTACACTAGAAAGGTCGGTAACGCCATGTTGCTGAGGACACTGCATGTTGTGAGTGTGGGAGAACAAGAAGAGATGGAACTGAGACTAAGCCAAAAAACTCTGTGCCACTGGGTTGATGACTTTCATATTGATGCAGATGGTTGGGGAAGAAAGGATCCCCTATAATTCTCCTAGGGGTGGAACACACATCTGGTGCTATAGACCAGGCCAATGCCTTGTGTCGAGAAAGACTACAGGCCCTAGTGGACAAGCCATCACAAGTATACGTATACTGTTTAGTGAATATAGTACACCTACTGGGATATCTTCTAGGCATTTGTGTTTACATTCATGTTTATTTAACTGTGTCTACTTCCTTCCATTTGTCTTTATAGTAGAAGAAACACCACTGAGATAGGTCAGTGGCCATGGCCTAAAGACAAATAATTGGGAGGCCCAAGAAGCCACTATCTTGCCATGATACAAGAGAGATTGCCCTACATCTGTCACCCCCTCCAAAGCTCAGGGACCTTAGTGGAAGATTGACGGGAAGATTGTAGGAGCAAAGGAAAGGGGTGGAGTGTCTCCCAATTGGCTAGTTCCTCCAAGGGATGAGGCCTGCCACGGAGTGTGGACTAATGCAGGGCTGCTGGGAGCCATCTTGGAATAGAAGCTGCTAGCCGTGGGGAGGTGCACGGCATGGGGAACATGCAGCTGTGCATGCAGATGCTCAAGGACAGAATGGCCTGACACTTATGGACCTAGGATGAGATCGGTGAGACATGAGCAAATGCTAGCAGTGACTATGGGCATGGCGTGGTCTGATATGGTGCACCGCTGGAGGTGCAGGGCTAAACACTGGGTACTCATTCCTTTGTAAGTTAATAAATGCACATAAAGATATGCTATATGGTTTGCTTGATAGCGCAGGAGACCCAGAGGAAACTCAGGCAACAGAGGTGATAAGTTTGTGGCTCTTCTACAATGAGGAATGACGTGGAGCACTTTTCCTGTGCTTGTTGACAGTTTTTAGTGTCAATTTAATCAATGTCTATTTTGCCCTTTTTGAATTGAGTTACTTGGAATACTACCATTGATTTGTGTGACTTCTTTTTTTTCTAGCCCAAATTTATTGATTGATTTATTTACATATATACACATATGTCACACCTTCACATATGTGTGTGCATGTGTGTGAGAGAGAGACAGATGAATCCCAAACATGATGTAGTAAAGCTACTCTTCCTTCACATCTAACATAATTTTTCCTCTGTAATCTCATGTCCAGAGACAGTCTCTTGGCACATGTAGATATTACCTATGTAACATAAAAATGAAGCTTGAATTGTCTTATTTTCAAATATTTTATTTATTATATTTACTTTATGTGTATGAGTGTATTGCCTGCATGTATGTGAGTGTACCTGTGTCGTGCAATGCCAAAGAGGTCAGAAGAGGGCTTTGGATTTCCCTGGAACTGGAGTTAAGAATGGTTCATAGCTGCCATGTGGGTGCTGGGAATTGAACCAGGTCCTCTGCAAGAGCAGTCAGTATTCTTAACCACTGAACCATCCCTCTAGCCCCTGAATTGTCTTTTTTCAATGTATATTTTTTATTGAATTTTTGTGCACTTAATACAAACATCTTTTAAAGTATTTTATTATTTTTATTTTATGTGTATAAGTGTATTGCCTCCATGTATGTAAGTACACGTGTCATACAATGCCCAAGGAAGTCAGAAGAGGACATCAGATCCCTTGGAGCTGGAATTATGGATGGTTGTTAGCTGCCATGTGGGAGCTGGGAATCGAATCTGGGTCCTCTGCAAGAGTAGCCAGTTTTCTTAACTGCTGAGCCATCTCTCCAGCCCTGATACAAAACATCTTGATCATCTTTATATCCCCTCCCTCTTTCAACCCATCCATATTCCCCCACCACCACTGGATTTCATGCCTCTTTCCTCTATGTTAAGGCCTATTGAGTCATGTTTGTCTACCCAGATTGTCCCTCAGTGCAAGTTCATCCACTGGAGTCTACTCAGCCAACTTAGAGTCTCTCCCTTAAAGAAGATCAGCTGTCCCTCACAAATAGTAATCAGCTGCCAATAGTTCCTTGGCTAAGGATGGGGCCTGCTGCCCATTTACCCAGTTCGACATTGGGTTTCTGTCTGATTGAGTTGGCATGGGTCATGTGTGGCACTGTAAACATAGCCAAATACACATGACAGGAGATGCTATAGATCTCAGAGCAAACCCAACTTCTGTCATATCCCTAGACAAGTGTAATTTATTACAGTGTACTAAATCTGGATCTTTATATTTACAGACAGGTATACCATCCACCACTGTATTAGTTATTTGCTGTTGCTGCGATAAAACACTATGACCAAGGGAACTTTTAGAAGGAAGAGTTAATTTGAGCTTATGGTTCTAGAGGAATCAGAGTCCATCATGGTGTGGAGGTGTGGTGGCAGGAGGTGGCCAGGACAGAAAGAAGAGTGCTCACACTTCAAGCAGGCACAGGAAGTAGACAGTGACTAGAAATCCTGCAAGGCGTAAGAATTCCCAAAGCCTGCCCCTAGTGACATGCTACCTCCAACATGGTCACACCTCCTAAAGCCTCCCAAAACATCATTACCAACTGGGGACAAAATACCCAAATACTTAGAGCCTATGGAGGACGTTCTTAGCCAAATCACCACAACCATTCATTAAAGAAGCTTCTTTTTGCAATAAATTGAGACCATAACAGAGTTCACAAGTGCTCACACACAGAGAATAAGTTTCTGAGAGATGCCCAGCCCAATGTGACGCATGTATAGTGGAAAACATCATTACCAACTGGGGACAAAATACCCAAATACTTAGAGCCTATGGAGGACGTTCTCAGCCAAATCACCACAACCATTCATCAAAGAAGTTTCTTTTTGCAATAAATTGAGACCATAACAGAGTTCACAAGTGCTCACACACAGAGAATAAGTTTCTGAGAGATGCCCAGCCCAATGTGACACATGTATAGTGGAATCTACATCTAAGGGTCATGGAACATAGCAGAACAGGGAGTAGAGAGAATACTAATGCCTCTCTCAACTCTCACCAGTGTAGCTGCCTCATGCAATAGTATAATGAACACAGAAGGCCACAAGTGGCAAAAGTATAGAGAATAAGATACTTCAGAGAGAGCATGTCCCTGGACAGAACTTCTATCTTAAACCTCACCCACCAATGGCTCAGGGACCACTGTGGAAGAAGGGGGTGGAAAGATTGTAAGACCCAGGGTTGGTACGTGGTTGTAAGGAAACAATTCCAGTCCTCTGAGAACTTGTTCATATGAACTTATAGTAATTGTGTGAATTGTTCTCCTCTCCTCTTCTCCCCTCCCCTCTCCTCTCCTCTCTCCTCTCCTCTCCCTTCCCCTCCCCTCCCTTCTCCC
>NW_008338996.1:32445-34930 GCF_000622305.1 Nannospalax galili | reverse complement strand
TCCCCCCTCTCCTCTACTTTCCTTCCATTTTTCTTTTCCTTCTTTTCTTTACTTCTCTTTCCTTTCCTTTCCTTCTTTTCTCTTTTCTTTTCTTTTCTTTTCTTTTCTTTTCTTTTCTTTTCTTTTCTTTTCTTTTCTTTTGAGACAGGATCTCATGGCCTGGAACTCTCTCAGTAGCTGAAGATTTCCTTGAAGTCTGGATCATCCTTCCCCCACCTGGGTTCTGGGATTGCTGAGGCACATCATCCTGCCAGGTGTATGTGGTGGTAGGGATTGAGCTTGGAGCCTTCTGCATGCTAGGTAAGCACTCTTCCAACTCAGTGAGATCCTTAGCACTTGTATTAATTATTTATTCATCTTCATCACTTCTTTTTTATAAATTTTTTTCATTGAATTTTGGTGTATTTCATACAGACCATCTTAATCTTTCTATTTTTTTTTTAAGACAGGGTCACCCTGTAGCTCCAGCTGGCCAGGAACTCACTATGTAGACCAGGCTGGCCTTGAACTCACAGAAATCTGTCTGCATCTGTCTCCTGAGTGCTGGGATTAAAGACGTGTGCCACCACGCCCGGTGATATTATTCAATCTTGACCATATTTATGGGAAGGGTTTCCCATCCACATCCTCCCATAGCCTCTCCCCCACTGGAATTCATACATTCTGTCATTTGTGTTGAGGTCTGTAGTGTCAAGTGTGTGTCCCCACATATTCCCCAGCACAAGTTCATTCACTATGGTCTAGGAAGCCTACCTAGAGTTGCTCCCTTAAGAATATCAGCTCTTCCTTTTCCAGCTGTAATCAGGTATCAATAATTCTTCAATTAAGATTAGGTCCTATTGCCCATTTCCAGTTCTGTACTGGCTTTTTGTCTGCTTGAGTTTGCATGGGTCTTGTGCATGCTGACACCATTGCTATAAGATCATATGAGCAAGGTCCCAGGAGCCTGTAGGACTCTATTTCCATATGGTCATACCCCTCCTCCCTGGCTCTTACAGTCTTTCTGCCCCTTCTTCCACAATGGTTTCTGAGCCCTGGGGGTGGGGTGGGGTGGAGTGTAATATAGGAGTCATGTCCAAGTATCCATACTCTGCATATTTTTACTTTTTATGCTTTGGCCACTTGTTACCTTTTGTGTTCCTGGCTCTCTATTGCATGAGGGGACCTCATTGATGAGAACTGAGAAATGCATTAGTGTTCTCTTTATCCCCCTTTCTATGTTCTGTGAGCCTTAGGTGCAAGAGTTTGCATGTAGATGTGCCACTTAGACTTGGACGATTCACAGACAGTGTCTGTGTGTGATCACTTGTGGAACTCTATAATAGTCTCTGTGTATTGCAAAAGTAGCTTCTTTGATGAATGGTGCCTGGGATACTTGTCTGTACATATAAGGATCCCTATTTTGCACACAGTAAGGAATTACATTTGTCTAGGGATGTGACAGTCTTGGGGTTTTCTTTAAGGTCTATGGCCTCTCCAACCATGTGTATTTGACTATGTTTACAGTACCACACATGAGTTTCCTCCCACTGAGTGGGCTTTAAGACAATTAGGTAGCTATTGATTACCCCCAAGATAAAAGTGCCACTACTGCACCAATATTGTTTGCTGTGTTGGTCATTGACTTTGTTATTAGGCCTTGAATTTGGGTTTGGAACATCGAATGATGTTCTCCCTTATCAGCTTCTGTAGTGATCTCCAAAGCTATGAGAGCCAGCCCTTGGGAAAAATGGCTTCCAGATCATTACTCTAAATCTTGCGTCCAAAGTATGTCCTGTCTTCAGCAATAATGTCTTATCTTCAAGGTCTTGGTGGCAATCAAGGGCTTTGGCAATAGCCTGCATAATTTTGGGAGTCTCTTGGACATCTCTATTACTAGTCCAGGATTATGTACACTACAAGCTTATCCAGATTTTACTGTCTCCCTCCACCCACCAGTTGGCATCCTAACCACAACTGCAGTGGCCAGCACATCCTAGTCTGGAATTCCTGACTGCTGAACTAGTGCAGCAGATAGTTTGAATGGGTCCAATGAAGACTCCACAAGAGCATGTGGGATATGTGGGAAAGGCAGGCAGGGCTCAAGCCCTGAAGACCCATGGACTGAATTTCCTTCAGTGTGGTATTACAGGGTAATTGCTCTAATATGTAGTTGTTTATCTTTGACCAGAATGAAACACAAGTATGGGCAGCCATATACTTTTTCCCATGCTATCCTCACCTAATTTTTTGTTTTTACTCCACTGCATGTGGCCAGGCTCTATTTCTCCTTCCCAATCTCCTCTTGGGATGAGACAGAATGAGCCTCGTATGAAGGGTCTCAGGATGGTGGGGAAGATGAATGTCAGCCTTCAGCTCTCTTAGGCAATTGTGGACTCCATGAATTTTGAGAAATTCTTTTTGTGTGGTGCTGTCCTGGTTTGGGAGAGGAGCAATGCAGTTAGAAAGATATCATTTTACTCTTAATTGGTAGAATAATTAAGGA
>NW_008338996.1:6914-31489 GCF_000622305.1 Nannospalax galili | reverse complement strand
TAAATTCCATATACATATATATTCCGGATCGATGTATATATTTTGTGAACTTTCTATATGTCTATATGTAGGTCTCCATATGGCATTTTCAAAGGTCTATAGTGTTAGTTAACCCTCCCTATACTCCCTCTTTTACCCTGCCCTCCCATCCCCCCACTCACCCTTCCTGTACCATTATCGCCTATTTCCTGCTTCATACCACTTAAATTCTAGTCCACTTTCCTTGAAATCCCCTCCCATGGCCCCTTACTAGTTTCCTGACTTCTAAGGGTGCTGCAGTTTAAACAAACAAATCTAATGATTCAAAGTAAAATATTCAAAATCCCCAGCTATCAGGGAAATGCAAATTAAAACTGCGTTAGATTCATTGAGCACAGTCAGAATAGCTAAGATAAAAAAATGACGAATGCTTGCATAGACATGGACAAAAGGGACACCTATTCACTTTTGGTGGGAGCGCAATCTAGTGCAGCCACTATGGAAATCAGTGTGGAGAATTCTCAGAAAACTAAAAGAAGATCTGCCAATGACCAGCCACACCACTCCTAGTCATATTATCAAGGGACTGTTCATCCTACAAGAGATAATTCCTCATCTGTGCTCATTGCTGCTTTCTCCACAGTAGCCAGGAAATGGACGCCGCCTAGATGTCCATCAGCTGATGAATGGATAATGAAGATGTGGTACATACACCCTTCATCACATTTCCCTCTATATCTTACATTTCCAATACAAGATGATTTAAACTCTGAGTTTATCTCGATGTATCCAGATTTCACTGATTTGGCCCCTAAAGGGCATCCTAATCCCCAAACTGCAGTGGTCAGCATCTCCTAGGCTTGAACCCCTGACTGCTGGGTTAGTACATTAGTTTGCTTGAATCAGTTCAAAGAACTCCACAAGTGCACCTGGAATATGTGGGAAAGCCAGGCAGGGTTCAAGCCCTGAAGACTCATGGGCTGAGTCTCCTTCAATGTGGGATTACAGGATAATTGCTCTGTATTTTCCCATCTTTGGCCAGAATGAAGCATGACTATGGAATCCATGTATTTTTGCACATAGCCTCATCTTAGTTTTTGTTTCCACCTAATCCCTGGTATCCTGTCTCTATTGACACTCCCTAAAGTACCCATGGATGAGAGAGGACGAATCTCCAGCAAAAGGTCTCAGAATGGAGGAGAAATGAGATGTCTGTTTTCAGTTCACTGTGGCAACTGTAGAATCCAGCAGTCCAGAGGAATTCTCTGTGACTCTGTGCTGACTTGGGAGAGAAGCCATGCAACCACAAGGATCCATTTTTCTCTTTTATCCTGGCTTTTCTACTTTTGTCGTGCAAAGTTGATGTTTTAACTTTACTCTCAGTTTCTAGAGTGCTTATTGGGCCATTCTTGTGTGTGGATTGTCTCCAACTGTGCTTTTTTTTGGCAAGGATAGAAAACTGGACAACTATTCTGCCAAGTAGTTGCCATCACTTAGTAGTTTTGCTTTCTAACACTTCTTTTAAAGATACAGCAGATTTTCTTCCTGCCATTACTGTTGTTATGAGGTGGTTCCCCAGAGAAGACCACTCAGACAAAATTTTGCCTCAATGAAAGTCTTTTATTAGCTTTCCAGCGACTACACAAGGGTGTCAGAACCCAAGTGCAGTGCCCTGTCTGTGTTAGGGTAGGCTTTTATACAGAAAAAACTACATCCGGATGAGAAGTTTAAGTTTCCAAGCATTTCCATAGCTTAGGGGTGGAGATCCCCCTAACAATTCCTACTTTGGAAAATCAAGCCAAGCATATAGTACAGAAGCCATAAATCTACACTTATCAGGAGCAAGGACATGATGACCTGTTTTAATGGCAACTAGTGGCCTGTTGACATGCTTGCAGCTGAGCCCCACCTCTCTGGTCCCATACACTGCACCAACTGCCTTTTAGTTTCAGAAGCTAGATTCAGCCTAGACTTCAATATGATATAACCATAGACAAGAAGGTGCCTTATCGCATTGTGCAAGAAAACTGTGAATTTGACTACGTGCTTATGTTATGTGTGAACTTTATGTTTTTTATGTGTTTTGTTATTTATTAGCTTATTACTTAACTCTTTAGGATACATGGTGAATAAGGGACACAGATGGTACTGTTCTCTGGAGAGGCTGGGTTTAACGCTCTTGCACTCAGTCTCATCACTCTATGTACTGAACAAGGCCTAGGATCTACTCTATGGACTATCTGAGAGTAATGCAGAGATGACAAATTCTGAGACAGAACGAGGTATGAGCTGTAAAAGATGATGGAATCCGTGTTGTGGGAGTGTGTGACGGCAGGACTTGCTTGGTCTGGGGACAGTGCGTGGTCTATAATTATGTTAGACCACACTTAATTGCATTAGAAGCCATGATGAAATGGGTTCACTGGTGCATCCAGGTCAAGCACACTTTCTTCTGTGCCTCTTGTGGTTCAGCCCACCTATTCCCTTCGCAGATCCCCTCCCATGGGCAAAACAGGAAATTGGACCATTAGCCCACACCGGCTCATTTTCTCACAAGACACTTGGGCTTTTTTCACCTGGGCATTAATATTTTGGTAGATGCACAACTTGTCTACTTTTCTGCTGTTTGAAAACAGACCTGAGGATTCAATAGACCCTTTGGCAGGAGAGCTTCTTCTTGTTTTTTGGACACTAGCCCTTATGAACAGAAAGTGAGGGCTCAAGAAATAGGCTTGAGCAGAAGATATTTGAACTCATCAAGGATCATCATATGTCAGAAGAAGGTGAAGAAGCATTTCCTGGCACTAGGGCTCTGTGTTTGTGTGCTTTTCTATCAATATAATTTATTTAGGAAGGAATCGACTTACATAGCCAGTTCTTCATGCAAGAGAGACAGGTGTAGATTTTAGGGATCTGAAGATCATGTCTTCTTGAAAGGATGTTTGTATTTGATGACTGATTGATCTGTTTGATGGAGCGCCTGCATGAGTATCTCTGTGTGCACAGTTGTGGATTATTGGATGTAATGTTTATGTGCAAAGTGGTATGTAGCAGTATTTATTTATCACTTGTGCTTAAATTCATGCTAAGTTGTTACAATCTTTGTTTCTACCTAGACTAAAATGTCTTCTTGAAAGGATGTTTGTATTTGATGACTGATTGATCTGTTTGATGGAGCGCCTGCATGAGTATCTCTGTGTGCACAGTTGTGGATTATTGGATGTAATGTTTATGTGCAAAGTGGTATGTAGCAGTATTTATTTATCACTTGTGCTTAAATTCATGCTAAGTTGTTACAATCTTTGTTTCTACGTAGACGAAGTACAAGTCATAGAGAGAATGACTCTTAGTCAAAGAGATCTATGATTGCTTGTACGCATGTGTGATTTCATTCAGTTGTTCCTATGTAAAATACACATATTTTAACATGTGAAGGGTGTAGAAGAGGAGGAAGTAAAATTATGATATGCAATATGAGCATTTTTGAATACACGTGTGTGTCTGTATATTCAGGAAACAGACTCAGAGCGTCTCCACTAATGCTCATCCTCCCTTATTTCAGGCAGTTCCCTGCATGTTCCTCCTTCAGCTAAGTGGGTAGATGTTTGCCTATAGGACTTGAAGCCTCCACATTCTGTGTGTGCATTTTTAAAAAAATCTTTCACCATGCCAAATTCCATTCTCAGAAAATAACAGTGTCTAAGTTCCCAGGTTCTGCTGCCACACGGGTCTTGGTTCAGATCTCTAATTTTGATTCTTCACAGCTTCATGACAAAGAAGTTGACCTCTCTGAAGCTTAGGAGGCTGAACTGTAAAATGTCTTGAAGCCTCCACATTCTGTGTGTGCATTTTTAAAAAAATCTTTCACCATACCAAATTCCATTCTCAGAAAATAACAGTGTCTAAGTTCCCAGGTTCTGTTGCCACACGGGTTTTGATTCAAATCTGTAATTTTGATTCTTCACAGCTTCATGACAAAGAAGTTGAACTCTCTGAAGCTTAGAAGGCTGAAGTGTAAAATATGATGAGACTAAAGATTTACCCCAACATGTGTTGTGTCATAAACATGCAATAAATGAGATATTCTCAACTTGAACTCATTTCTTTTAAAAAATATTTTATTTTTTATATTTTATATGTATGAGTGCATTGCCTGCATGTGTGTTAGTGCACTCGTGTTATGCAATGCCCAAGGAGGTCAGAAGCGGGAATTGGATTCTCCTGAAACTGGAGTTATAGACGGTTGTCAGCCACCATTTGGGTTCTGGGAATCAAACCCAGGTCATCTGTGTGCTGGATAGCTTTAGTGTCAACTTGACACACCTGGGTTGAGGTAACCTCAATTGGGGAATTTTCTCTATTGGACTGGCCTGTGGCCATGTCTGAGGGGCATCTTCTTGATGAGTGATGTGGGAGGGTCCAGCCCACTGTGGGTGGTGCCACCCTTGGGCAGGTGGGCCTGTGTTGCATAAGAAAGCAGGCTGAGCAGGGGCCAGGAGAGCAAGCCAGTAAGCAGCATTCCTCCATGGCCTGTGCTCTAGCTCCTGCCTCCAGGTTCCTGCCCTGAGTTCCTACCTTGGGCTCTCTGGTGAACTGTGACCTGGGAGATGTAAGACAAATGAACCCTTTCCTCCCCAAGTTGGTATTGGTCAGAGTATTTTGTCACAGCAATGAAGAAACAAACCAGGACAATTTTTTTTTTCAACTGTCCGAGGTAGATTATTTTGTCAAGAACAGAGGAAGCAGACTCATTTAAAGACCATTTGTCCAAGTCCACCTTGCTACTTTCCATTCTCCTTCTTGAGTCTGTTCCACTGCCTCGTTCACACAGAGAATGTTTTGCGTCAAGGTCATCTTTTTGCCCATCCAGATATTGTTTGAGTATTTAATTGACTTTCTGAATTTTCCTTCAAATGTTCTTGAATTGCGAACATTTTGAATTAGTAAATGCAGTGTGTTATTAGACCTCACTGGAGGTTAAATTACTGTGTTCTTCCTCTTTCCCACTGACTGAGATGACCACTTGCCCCTCTCTGCCCCTTTTTCCCCTTTTTAGAGGTTCCTTACCAGGTACCTGGGCCTTGGAGTGATGGCCATTCTCTGGATTTATTTTCCTGGGCTTCTGTATGTGATCTGTGATTGTGATTTAACTCTGAGTGGATAAGGTACCAAGCTGTCTTTCAAAGAACTGTTCCATGCTTGGGATAAGGATCTACCGAGGGTTACGAGACTTCGTTATATGGCTTCACACCTGTGTTTTTACACAAAGAACATGAAAAAACCCCAATGGAATGTCTGCTTTCTAGATACTTAGTAATTTTCTGCCTATTGGAATTAAATCACATAAATGTTGCAATTTAATGTCTTATTTAATGTTAGTGAATGCACATTCTGGTTTGCCTAGGAAAGGCTTGATGTTGAACTATGGTAGAGACATATGTAGACCTGTCATACACACATTGTTATTACATAACTTCATTTTCTATTCTCAGTGTTCAAACATGAGAGTACATAGTAAACTACACATTCATCTTTTTTCAAATTTTTAAAAAATTATTTTTATTTTATGTGTATGTGTGTATTGCCTGCACATAGGTAATATGTGCACCCACGTCATGCAATGCCCGCGGAGGTCAGAAGACACTGTCGGATCTCCTGGGACTGGAGTTATGGACAATTGTTACTGTTATGTGGGTGCTGGAATTCAAACCTGGATCTTCTGCAAGATCAGCCAATGTTCTTAACTGCTCAGCCATCTCTCCAGCTGCAGAATCATCTTATATATGAATATTAGCAGATCATCAAGAAGGTGGCATGCTATAACTTTGAAACCATGAAATTTTTTGATTCAGGTTTGACGAGAACTTTTCTTCTCTTTCTCTGTTTCTTGCTCTCTCTCTCTCTCTCTCTGTCATTTTTGAAGTAGGGTCTCTTTAACTTACTGAGGCTGGTCCAGAACTCAATGCATAGCTAATGCCAGCTTCAAAGTCATGATCCTTCTGCCTAGGCTTCATTAACTGCGAGGATTACAGGTTTGCAATGCCACACCCATCCTGGATTTTCTAACAAATGATTGCAGGTGTAGGACCAGTGGAATGGTGACAAGCATGGCTCTGGTCATATTGACAGAGCCTGGGACCATGACAGCATCAGGTATTAATTTGGTGACTTGAACCCAATAGTTAACAATAGTTTGAAAAGACTCTCAAAATCCATCATCATGATAAAGTTCATAGGTGCCTGGTATATGAAATTTCCTGGGGAAAAATCTCAAGTCAGTTACTGTGAATGCATCCTTGTATTAAGAGAGAGGGAGAGAAGTGAAGAGAAAGCAGAAGAAGGATGGAAGGAAGGAAGAAGAAGGGGAAGGACACAGGGAGAGAGGAAGACGTGGATATGGGCAGATAGGGATGGAGATGAGAGAGAGAAAGACAGTGATAATAAGAGATAATGCTACTGCTGTAATTGCTGCTGTCAGGGAGTTAATCCCCATGGCTCAGGATCTGTCTCACTGAATCCTCAGGTACTATGAAATTCCTGGAGGTTAATGATATTTTTTATGCCAGTAACCGGTCTCATCCAATGTTCCTCTCATTGTTCTGTTTTTCAGATCTCCAGGATTTTGATACTAGATTTTCTGCTGAACTTGTCTACTCTAGCACCTCACATGACTAAATACGGCTATGTGTAGAGATCTCTTCTAAGATTATTACATGCATTAACATAGATTTCCCCAAATTCATATAGCTAGATAATAGTGTTATTACTTTCTCAGAGAGAAAACTTAGGAACACACAGCAAAACCTTCTGAAAGTCATGGACGAAGTTAACTTCTAAGGTAGAAGCATCTTAAGCCTCCTGGGAGTCTTAGTTCTTGATCATCAAAGCCATAGCTCTTGCTCAATATTTTATGAGGGAATCTTATTATCTATTATATTTTCAAAATTGAAAATACTGTATGGAACATGTGTGAATAAGTGAACAGATTTGCATTCATTCTTGAAGGGAATCTTGTTAACGTTGGAAATATCTTCTCTGGTATTTAGTATGAGTCCAATGTAAGGTTCAGACTGCAAAGTGTACAGTTTATATGAATTTTTATTCAGTCAGCTGGAAAAAAGCATGCATGTTATATCTACCTGGTGAGGGTCTCAGGACTCTGACATGTCCTTCTCCCTCCATTCCCAGCAGGAAGATGACCATGAGGAGGGGCAACCAGAGTAGTGTGTCTGAGTTTATCCTCCTGGGGCTCCCCATCCAGCCAGAGCAGCAGGGCATCTTCTTCACACTGTTCCTGACCATGTACCTGACCACGGTGCTGGGGAACCTGCTCATCATCCTGCTCATCAGGCTGGACTCTCGCCTCCACACCCCCATGTACTTCTTCCTGTGCCACCTGGCCTTCTCCGACATCTCCTTATCATCTGTCACCATCCCAAAGATGCTCAGCAACATGCAGACTCAGCACCTGTCCATCCCTTATGAGGGGTGCATCACTCAAATGTATTTTTTCTTACTTTTTGTATGTGTTGACAATTTTCTTCTTGGAGTGATGGCGTATTACAGCTATGTGGCCATCTGCCACCCACTGCACTACATGGTTATCATGAGGGAGGAGCTGTGTGACTTATTGGTGGCTGGGTGCTGGTTTTTTCCTTGTATACATGCCCTTCTGCATACCCTGCTCCTGTCCTGCCTGTCCTTCTGTGCTGACAACACTATCCCCCACTTTTTCTGTGATCTCAATGAACTCCTGAAGCTTACTTGCTCAGATACCTCCCTCAATGAGCTAGTCATCTTCACTGAGGGAGGAGTATTGACTCTCCTGCCACTGGGTACTATTTTGGGTTCTTACATCTGCATTAGTTTTACCGTCTCAAAGTTCCCCTCTACTAAGAAGTTCTGCAAAGTTCTGTCTACCTGTGGCTCTCACCTCTTCCTTGTATTTTTATACTATGGGACTCTTGCAATTATTTATTTCTTTCCTTCCTCAAATAATTCCCAAGTTAAGAACATAATTTCTTCAATAATATATACAGTGGTGACACCCATGCTGAACCCCTTCATCTATAGCCTTAGGAACAGAGACATGAAATTGGCTCTGGGGTTACTTTGGAGAAGAGGAGTTATTTTAGCAAAGTGAGTGTTCTGTGCTCAAGTTCTTAATTACCATAGAGATGCTTCTAGAGAAACACCCTTAAAATTGTATAGGTGAATAGAATAAATTGTGGAAATGACCACAGCAGTCTGAACTTTTCAATTTGGAGTTTATTTCCTCACACTTTGAATATGAACAGATCTTTGGCTTCATTTATTTAATAGATTTGGTAGAAGTGCTTATGAAACTTGCATGCTTAAGGAGACTTTGTCCCTACAATACTTATAATTATGAAGTCATTGTATAAATTAGCCTAAGATAGTCTGCATGAGGAGGACAGGATTCATGGAGGAAAACAAATGTACTGTGGCCAGCACTTAGGCAGCACAAGTAGACCTAAGAAGTGATTTGAGGGCACTGACGAGTCCTAGTTGAGATTAAGTGAACTGAGTGAAGTTCAAAAGTGCCGTGTATTTTAATATAGTCCCAGGCCAAATTTCCAGACTATAAAATTATTATGTAAATGAACATTTAATACACTGTGTTTGGGGATTATTATGTATCATAAGCTTAACTGATGCACTGACTTCCTATCAGTGATAGGCTCAAACCTTTTCTTCATTCTGTATTCCCTTGTTCATTTTTAATCTTCTGTTGTATTGTCTTCCTCCCCATTTTATTCTATTTTACTCATTAAAAAGTTATTTTTATTATTTTACGTGTTTGAATAGATTGCCTGCATACGTATATGTGCACCTGCATTGTACAATGCGTGTGGCTGTTAGAAGAGGGTGTCTGATCCCCTGGAATTGGAGTCACAGATGGTTGTTAGCTGCCATGTAGGGCTGGGATTCAAACCTGGGTCCTCTACAAAAGCAAACAGTGCTCTTAATGGCTGAGTTCCTTTCCAATTTTATTTAAGAAAAATATTGAGGACGTGATATTGGGATAGACATTTAAGATGAAACTCGAATAAAGCAGTCCAGATGAGGAAGAGAGGCACAAAGGCCCTGGAGCTGTAAAATGTATAGACTCGTTTGCCTTGTAGAAGCACCTCACAGCTCTCATGTTTCCTTAAAGCTGATGGAAGACACAATGCACAGACACAAATCACATTTTGTGTGATTCTGGCCTATATGCAATGGCTAGAATGGGCAAATCTATAGAGACAGAAATCAAACTAATGATTTGGAGGAAGAGCAGAGGGAAACTGAGGTGCCCACTTAACAGGCTCAGTGTTCCCTCTTGCGGCATTGAAAGTAGATAAGAGTAGGTGGTTTCACAGCTTTTCAACTGTACTAGGTGCCACTGAACTGATAGCTTCAAGTGGTTAATTGCTACTTTGTACTTGTTCACACCGTTCCCTCCTAGTCAGGTGCCCACCTCACTGCAGACTCTACTTTTTTCTTGCAGTTCTTTATTTCCTCTCTCCTTCCATTACCTTCATGAACCCATGCACAAATATAAATAATATTCACAAGGACCAGTTTACCCAAAAGACCAGCAGCCTTCCTCAAAGGAAGATCAGTGTTCAAAGAAAAATGGGCCTGATAGAGAAGGGGGAAGGGCTGTCCTGAACAATGGAGCAGCCCTGATAAAAATGCACCAAATACATCACTTCACCCACCCAGATCTCTGTTCCCCCTTCTTCCCCTGAGGAAAAGGATCATTCTCACTTAACCACCTTAGGCACCTTTTGGTTTCTCCAAACATGTCTAACATTGATCTATATCTGAACCTAGACTGAAACGGACCCCTTCCTTCTTCCCATTCTTCCCTACTTGGATCCTTCATGCGTGGATCAGAAGAAGGAAGGAAGAAGGAGGGCAGGGAAGGAGGAGGAAGAGGGTTGGGGGGAGGAGAAAAAGAGAATGTATGTATATGCACGCACACACACACACACACACACACACGCATGTGTGTGTTTGTATGTGTGTGTATATAGACACAGGTTGTCAAACAATAACTCCAATATTGGGCATGGGAAATCTTTCTTCAAGTTTTACCTGGGGTATTCCAAGGTATTCCCAAAACAATATAGGCTATTGCCACAGCCCTAGTTTGCCTCCCCAACTTGAAGGTAAGATCTTATTGTAGAAGACACCACACATTTTGGACATAGACTTAGAAAAATCTCTCCAGAACTGGCCTAGAAGCCTCCTTCCTGAGGACTAGCTCTCATAGCATATGAAGGTGATATGTAAATTGCCCAGGCAGAAAAGCAATCAGTAGTCCTAGCCTGCTGAAAAGTTTATGAACCACAACAATCACTGGACCAGTAAGATATCATTAATGATATAATAGTGTCTAATTAGACTTAGATCCACTCAATAGGAGAAGATTTAGGCCTGGTAATGCAAACCTAGCCATAGATGGTGAGGTCATAGAATCTAGAGGAAACTTACTACTATTACTTGCCTAAACCAATACAATTTCTACCTATATTTTAAATAGTTATTCTTGTACCCACAGAAAAGTGTAGCTGTCACTACTCACCAAGGAAGCTTCTTTTTGCAACAGATAGAAACTCTTACAGAGATCCTCAACCAGTTAAAATGCAATTAATAAGTGACTATATGCTGCCCAGGCCCAGTTAGTACGGCTACAATGCAACCCCTACGCAAGGCTCAGGGAACACTGTGAAAGAAGGGACAGAAATTTTGTAAGAGCCTCAGGAATAGGAAACCTGCTGCTAGACAGTGTCTTCCAGACACGACAGGAAAACTTCATCTGTGAAATCTCAACAGTCTGGTTACCTAAATAATGCTTGCATAACGGCCATAGCACTTGAGATGCCCATGTGGATGAGAGAAATTTTGCTTCGTCTTTACCTGAACTTTTTCCTTTGGACTGTTTCCACCGCATGGCTCCCACCGTTCTACTGCTCTGGACTTTGGCTATAATGCCACCATGTGGACTTTAACTATAATGTGGACTAACTATAATGCCTCCTTGATTAAAGGCCTTTTCATGTGATTTGTGCAGCATTGTTCTGATCATTCCTGTATTGCACCTCCCTTTCTGTGCCCCGTGTGTGCCCTTGGGTTGTTGTTTCCTTCTTCTTCCCAACTCCCCTTTGGTGTCCTTTTGTTTTACACTTAGAGGGGGGAATTAGGCCTGTGCAGCCTAAGCCTGCAGTGCCCGCATAGACCATAGACCATAGATAATAGATAAAAAATAGAAAAATAGACCATAGATAATAGATAAAGAACAGTTTCGTTAGGACCAGGAACCATAGATATTCAAATTTCTATCTCTGTGGCACTGTGCAATGGCGTTATTTCCGTTATTTCCGGTTTCTTCCCTGAGGCCATGGCCGATTGATGGGAGCTTTCCGGAGGCTGGTTAGCCAGTGACGGGTAAGATCTTCCCAGAGTAAAGCGGGACACCGGCAGCCCCCAATGGCTTTCACTCTGGTAGAGGACGACCTAAGACAGGCACGGTCTTTCCATCCCAGTCTTGGCATGTACTTCATCTTAAAAAGTATAAAAAGAAAGGGGGAAATGTCGGGAGCCATGCGTGACATAAGCATTGGAAATTAGAAGAGTGCCACTTTAAGAGCTTCTGAGCTGCTTCAGCGGTCAGAGCTGACAGGCTGTACCTGTATGATAAATTAGATCTTCTGGAAGATGCAGCTACGTGCTGTATCCATAGTAACTTTTTTGTTTCTGTTAGTAAAAATCACCTAGGTAACCCCAACTCCAAGTCGGATAAAAAGGACCTGTGGGACCCCTAAGTAGAATTCCTTCTGGAGATCTCTCTCCAACCTGTGCCTGCCTTCCCTTTAATAAATTCCTCGCATAACTTCAAACTTTTGCCTGAGTGTCCTTCTTGTTGAAGACCCAAGCCTGGTGGGCTTGGGAGGGGGGTGTTCGACATGGCAGTTAGACACAGATGGAGGAGAGAGGATGCTGGGGTTGGGAAAGAAACCAGTCTTGTAAGTGTGTGAATTTCATGACCAAAGCGAGACCTGTACGTGTGGGATTGCCAGAATAGAATGTTGGAATTTGGAAAGTCGCCAGTGTGATGGGTCCACTATTCCAGCTATGACTAGGAGTGTGGAACAACAGAGAGTGAGTCTTTCTTAATCTTGTTTATAAGAGAATTGAAGTACAAATGCTGTTGTAATGAAATGCTTCTTCTAATTAAAAAAAAAAAAAGAAAAAAAAGATGTTCAACATTTTTAGCCTTCAGGAAAATGCAAATTAAAACCTTTTGAGGTTTCATCTTACCCCAATCAGAATGACAAAGTTAAAAAATTTCTATGACAAGTGCTGGTGAAGATGTGGGGAAAGGGGAAACACTTAATTCACCACTGATGGGAGAACAAAATAGTGTAGCCATTGAAGCAGTGTGGAAGGTCTTCAAAAAGTTGAAAATAGATCTCCCACATAGTCCAGTGATGCTACTCTTGGGTTTATTCCTGAAGGACTCTGTGTCCTACTACAGACACCTGTTCATCCACATTAGTAGCTGCTCTATTCACAATTGTCAGGAAATGGAAACAACCTAGATGTCCATCAGTGATGAAGCAATAAAGAAAGTATGACACATTTGTACTATGGGATATTATCAGCCCTTAAGAAGAATACAGACCCAGAAGATAAATGTGGCATGTTCTCGCTCATAAATAGATGATAGCTTTGAATCTTTAGCAGGTGTTTTTCAATGGGAAATTCCTTTAGACATCTGGAAACTAATAAGGGACCATGGATGGTGGTTCATGGGAGGGGAAATAGGATGCAGAAATATAAATGGGGAAAGGTGAATATTGGAATATGAATGTTGGAATGGGATGGGGATGGGAGAGTATGGCAGAGGAGGAGGTAATGTGAGGGACAAGTAACACTAAAGACCTTAAAAATGTCCCATGGGAATCTAGTACTATACATGCTTCTTATAATATATACACAGACAATATAAAAAGAGTTTAAATGTAGTTACACTATAACAGGGTTTCAATGGCCCTATTAGATACCACAGGCTAGTAAATTAAATGCTACTCTCAGGAGTGAACTCCCTCTTTTGGAGTTGTTGACCAAGAAGTTCAGACAGAGCCCCAAATAATAATGGCTATTGTCAGTTTGCTTGGTTATCTGCCAGAACCAGAGGATAAGACCCTATTGTGGAAGACACTACATACATGAGCTGTAGAACAAGCAAGGAGAAATCAACCTGATACTGAGCTAATGCTTGTCTCCTTGTAAGTCCCCTCATTTACCCCCTCCCTACCCAAGGGCATAAGCCGTAATAAACTCACACAAAGATATGTTATATGGTTTGCCCAATAGTGCAAGAGACCCAGAGAGAACTCTGGCTACAAATTGGCATAGTCCGGCTGTGATAAACAAACCACAGCCATGGGGATGTGGGTCTGGGAAACCAGTGGTGATTCCACTGCCTGTGTGGTGGGTCAGCTGAGCTCTGATTTCCAAATCCAGGAGCAGCTGCCAGGAACCCAGGGGAGAAGGCAATCAAACCCCATATGCTTAATGGGGTTAGCAATAGTCACGTGGGTTATACAATGGATTGTAAAATCTGTAACTAAAAAGAGGATAGCCATGCAGAAACATGGGGGCCACAGCTATGTTGTAAATGTGGGGGTATGCTGCAGGTATGTGAAGATTTGTTAAAGGTTATTCTGAGGCTAGAAAAACTTTTACCCTTGAAGGGAGCGGAGCACCCAGAGAGGGGGCTTGGCCACTTTGCATAATAAAAGATGTGCCCCAGGCAGGGGAGGCTGAAAAAGCTAGGGAAGAGCTGGCAGATCCAATTGCAGAGCTTGAGAGAAAAAAAGTGCGGGACACTTTAACTTGTGTAAGGTCCAAGGACTCAGAGGAAGAGACAGATAATAGGAAAAAGGAAAATGACCTAAAAATAAAAGTAGCTAAAGCTGCCCCTCAGATTCAACCATTGATACAAAAGGAAAAAAAAAAAAAAAGCTAACAGTGCTGTAGCTAGGAAATATTCCATATTAGAACTGTTAAAACTAGGAAAAACTTACAAGCAAGCAATAAGAGAGCCCCTAGCACGTGGCTTGTGAGAGTATGGGACATGGGAGCAAATGACGTCAGTCTAAGTCCTTCAGAAGCTTCACAGCTGAATTATATAACCACCCATCCATCCTTGCGATATAGGCTGTTTAATGTAGGCTAATGTCGGGGGGGGGAGCAGTCCTTAATGGGATGGCTGGTTGAAGGCATTAAAGAGACCTGGTTATCACTAAGGGAAACTAACATGATTAGCAGGGGCTGGAGGACTATAAAGGAGGGGCAGACATTACTGAGAGAACTAGGTATGAGAAAAGCAATATATGATGTCCAGTTCACTGGGCCGGATAAGACAGTGTTCACCAGAGATACGAAGGAAAGCTTAATTTAACTGAGATCTTGAGAATGGTATGGGGCTTTACTGGTTTTACTAAGCCCTTTAATAGGACAGGGTCTTTGTAACGTGAGAAAGGCTTTGGTAAATCTAAATGGTTCTGACCAGCATATAAAAAGTGTCTGTAAAATAACAGAACACCTTATGAGAGATATAAAAGATTTGGGTTACTCAAAGACAAACATGGCAAGACTTATGTAGAGTCCAAATTCCCAGAGAAAAGATTGATAGAAAACCAAATTCAGTACTAAGGAATTTCTGGAAGGCTTTAAAACCAGAAGGACAATTTACAAGAGGCATTCAAAGAATAAAAACTGTCCCAGGGGTGGCTAAGAATCCCCAAGGATTAAATATGATGCATTTCTCTTCTCATTAAGGCTATACTAGGGGTTGAAGCAGTTTTTTCTACCAAGTTCTCCCCCAGCAGCCAGGTGTGATCAATGGAGAAATGACAGATAGGGCTACAGTCAGGAGGTGGACCCAGGGCGTGCCTGACTCAGGGAACCAACAAGTGCAGCAGGGACAGGAGAAACCCCCTGCCTCCTTATCCCAATGCAGGGTCAGGCAACTGGAGCCAACCCCTGTAAGTGTATCAAGAATAAAAAAATAAAAAGGGATTCCATGTAAAATCCCCCAAGTGTGAAATGACTCCAAAGGAATAACTAAAAATGATAAAGAGCTAACCAAATTAATGCCTTGTACACATGCTATGGTACCTAACAAGAGCTAGGGAGAAAACAGTAAATACGAATGGACAAAACCTTTCCATGCTATGTGAGACCTTGTCTATGATTGATTTAATATACAATGTTAACCTTCCTTTGAGTGTTTTATAGATGTAAAACCCACTTGAAAGATACCTGAAGAAGCAAAGGCCAGCTACAACTGTAAGATTCTTGGGAGTTTTATGGTTGGGTAAGATGAAGACAGAGACTCCCAAACTATACAACTGTTAAGAAAATATACAGTACCAGGGGTGGGTTGCCCCCCTATGAACTGTTGGTCAGAGAGATCCTAGATGTCCTCAAATTCACCAAGGTTATTGCCATTAATATCGCTTCTATACTAGAAAGGTCAGTAAGGCCATGTTGCTGAAGACACTGCATGTTGTGAGCGTGAGAGAGGAAAAAGAGATGGAACTGAGGCTAAGCCAAAAAACTCTGTGCCACTGGATGGATGACGTTCATATTGCCAGAAGGTACTATGCAGGTAGTTGGGGAAGAAAGGTTCCCCTACGATTCTACTCAACGATGGACCCCACATGCTGCACACTATGGACATACCAAGCAATGCCTGCAAGTGCAATAATGGCTTGACCAACATACATGCAACTGAAAAATTTCTGATTGGATAAAGACTGCTCCTAGGGGTGGAACACACATGTGGTGTTGAGAAAGGCTACAGGCCCTAGTGGAGAAGCCATCACAAGTATACTGTTTAATGAATATAGTACACCTACTGGGATATCTTCTAGGCATTTATATTTCACGTTTGTTTAAATATGTCTACTTCCTTCCATTTGTCTTTATAGTAGAAGAAACACCACTGAGATAGATCAATGACCATGGCTTAAAGACAAATAATGGGGAGGCCCAAAAAGTTATTATCTTGCCACAATACAAGAGAGATCTCCCTACCTCTGTCACCCCCTCCAAGACTCAGGGACCTTAGTGGAAGATTGGCGGAAAGATCGTAAGAGAGGAGGAAAGGGGTGGAGTGTGTTCCCCGGGGGTCCTGTTTCCTCCAAGGGGTGGGGCCTGCTGTGGAGAGTTGACTGTGGAATGTTAGCCACAGAAGGAGGAGCTTGCGGGGTGCCATCTTGGGATGGAAGCTGCAAGCTGCCAGGAACCATGGCGGCGGGCATGGGGAATGTGTGGCGGTGGGTGTGGAGAGAAAGATGGCCCGGGCGTCTCACTCGCATGGACACAAGAGGGAGCATTTACCAACCTAGGGTGAGACTGTGGGCCCTAGATGCATGGGTGAATGTTAACGGAGACTGTGGGCGGGCCCGGGAACAGTCTGGATTGGCAGGCTCTGAGCCACCGTGCAAGGGTGCTTGTCTCCTTGTAAGTTCCCCCATTTACACCTCCCTACCCAAGGGCATAAACAATAATAAATTCACATAAAGATATGTTATATGGTTTGCCTGATAGCGCAAGAGACCCAGAGAGAACTCTGGTGACACTAGCTTACATAGTACTAAAAGATGCTATTACCTTTACTAGCAGAGAAAAGTAATCATCAAGCCTTACACAACTGTGAACCCTGTGAGATACAATAACAGCCTAGCATAATAAACCCTGGTACAGTGTGGTCCAAATGTTATGGGAGTAACTAACCACCATCTGCTTGGTTTTAAGGCTGCTTCACTACATAGACTCCATACCTTCCATGCCTGATTCTGTTATCAGAGGTAAGAACCTGTGGATGGAGAGGTCACAGGCCATAGGGGAGAACCCAGTACTATTATTCTGCCAAATAGACATAGAATTAAACTGACTCCTAATGACTTTTTTACAATCATGGATTAGTGCATCTTTCAACGTTCAGCAGAGAAGCTTCTTTTTGCAGATGATGATGATTAACACAAAGCCCATGGCAAGTCAGTGTGTGGAGAATAAGACACTGTGGAGTGCTCAGCCCTAAATGAGACACCTATATCGCACCTTTTCTTCCCAAGGCTTGGGGATCATTGTGGAAGAGTGGTCAGAAAGATTGTAAGTTTCAGAGTTGGTAGATGAATACAAGGAAACCCTGTTATCTAGACACCATGTGCATCTACCCTGTGCTGTCCAGACAGAATGGTTTCCTTGTATTCATCCACCCACTCTGAGGCTTACAATCTTTCTGACCCCTCTTCCTCAATGAGGGTAGATGCACATATGAACTCACAGAGCTTATGTCCACATGCACAAGACCTGTGCAAACAGAAGCCAGCATGGATGGGGGAGATGGGCAAGAAACCTCAGACCTTTCTGAGGATCTATTGGCCACTGATAGCTGCTGGAAAGGGAGAATCAGTTTTCTTTAGTGTTGTGACACCTGGTAGGTTCACTAGACTCCATGAAATTGAAGCACACACAGGAGCATGTTGGGAATGCAGATTCTACTCAGTAGGCCTTAAAAAAGATATATAATAGAGGACATGAAGTGGGGAGGGAGTTGTAGAAGGGGTTGGGTTGGAGATGAGAGATTGAGCTTGAATATGAATGAAATATATTGCATACATTCTTGAGAATCAGTAAAATATTAAAATTAAAAACTAACTAAAATAGAATATTGTATATAATATAGAATAAAGAACCTGATGTATATATAAAATGTATCTTTTTAACCCATATACTAATATATATCTATAACTGCCAAGTACTTTTTATATGTAAATAAATGTAAAAATATATAATGTGTACTATTTGATATATGTCATTTAAGTGATATATATCTATGTTTTGATATGTTTATGCCAGTTTATATAGTCATCAAATAATGGGTGCTTTGGTTGACTTCATACCTTGGCTGTTACGAATAATACTGTAGTGAACATAGAAATGCATGTATCTTTATGACGCAGAGTTTCATTTCTTTGGGATATTGGCCCAGAAGATGGATTGCCTCACCTCATTTTTTTTTTACTCCATTGCATATGGCATTCCTCTATTTCTCTTTCCCAACTTCCTCTTGGGATGAGACAGAATGAGCCCCATGTGAAGGTCTCAGAATGGTGGGAAGGTGGATGTCAGCCTTCATTTCTCTTTGGCAGCTGTGATCTCCACAGGTTCTGAGAAATACTTTTGTGTGGTGCTGTCCTAGCTTTGGAGAAGAGAGATTTAGTCAGAAAGATTCCATTTTACTCTTAATTTCTAGAAAAATATGGATCTATTCCAAATCATTGTTAAGGATTTTTGAGAGGTGGGGTACAAAGTTGGAGAACTAGTCTGCCAACCTCTTGATGTCATTTCTTAATAGTTTTTAAAACACACATTAAAGACTTACCTGACTTATATACCACCATTACTGTGCAAGAGAATTGTGAATTTGAGTGTATACTACATGTGTCCATGAATTTTGTAATTTATGATCCATGTTACTACTTAGCTGAGAACTTATTAGGGTTAGGGTATTAATTGCCAATAAAAAGATCCTTTCTGATGAGGATTGAGATGTGTTATAGGTATGAAGATAAAAACTTAGAGGAAAATTTACTACTATGTTCATTAGTGGTTAGGCTATCCCCTAGGTCCTATGACAGAGCCAGCCACAGGTTCTTGGTCTAGTTAATAGTACCAGGCATGGGTTCTGTCTTGTGGAGTGGGCTTTACATCCAAACAGAGAGTTGCTGATTGCTCCAATAACATTGCTGCCCCTATTGCATCAGCAGCAGCATGTCTTTGATGCCAATTGTTACTGTAGTTTGCATGGTTCCCAGCTGGGTAGTACTGTTGATTATTTTTCACCATAGTGTGCATAGCACATTCCAGCACCATGAAAGCTAGCCAGTATGGATGAGGCTTCACGGTTGGTACCAGCATGATTTCTTCATGTCCTATGACTCAAGTATGTGGTGTTTTCAGTCACAGACTCTACCATCAAGTTCTGTAGGGTAACCAAGAGCAATGGCAATAGGCCGTAATGTTTTTTATGAGGAATCCACTGAAACAAGTAAAAAGAGATAATCCATACCTGGCACTGGGTGTTTCATTTGATAGTCTATGGTGTTTGGGGGCAGAATTTTGCCCTTGTATCCCTTTATAGGTTAACTCCACTTAAACTCTGTATATATATACATGTACATATATACTGTTTATATGTAGTATATATGTAGTATAGATGTACTATATATGTACTATATATGTACTATACATATACATAAAATATATACACCATATGTATTTTGCAGACTTTCTATAGGTCTATATATAGGTCTCCATATGACATTTTTCAAAGGTCTATAGTGTTAGTTAACCCTCCCTATACTCCCTCCTTTACCCTGCCCTCCCATCCCCCCACTCACCCTTCCTGTACCATTATCGCCTATTTCCTGCTTCATACCACTTAAATTCTAGTCCACTTTCCTTGAAATCCCCTCCCATGGCCCCTTACTAGTTTCCTGACTTCTAAGGGTGCTCCAGTTTAAACACACATATCTAATGATTCAAAGTAAAATGTTCAATATCTCCAGCAACCAGGGTAATGCAAATTAAAACTACTTTGAGATTTCATCGAACACCAGTCAGAATGGCTAAAATTCTGACAATGAATGTTTATAAATATATGGACAAAGGGGACTGTTATTCACTGTTTGTGGGAGTGCAAACTGGTGCAGCCATTATGGAAATCAGTGTGGAGCATTCTTAAAGGGCTAAAATTAGATCTGACATATGACCAGCCTCTCTCCTGGGCATATTGCCAAGGGACTGTGCATCCTGCAGGAGACAGTTCATCAATGTGCTCATTGCTGCTCGCTCTACAATAGCCAGAAAATGGAAACTGCCTAGCTTTCCATCAGTTGATGAATGGGTAATGAAGATGTGGTACATGCATACACAGTGGAATCTCAGCCCAGATATTTGTAAGGATTATCTTTTGGGAAGCCAGCCACTTTCTAGTGCCTAGCTCCCAGCCCTGCTCAGGGGACCTGCCTAGTTCTGAGGCTTATTCAACTTGCTTGTCATTGTGGTGCACCTTTCTTTGCAGTAGTCTGTTTCTTCTTGTTCTGCATCCCTCCGCAGGCTCTCACAGACGCAGCCTCTAGTCCATCATCTTATCCAGAACCTTAGATTGCTCTTTATTTTTTAAGAAACACTTTTAATTTCAGAATGCCTTTAGATCTACAGAAAAATTACAAAAATATTAAATGACTTTCTATACACCCTGCATCACATTTTCCTACATCTTACATTTCCAGGAAGGAACTGTTTCTAATACAAGGCAATTTAAACTCTGAGTTTATCTGGATTGCACTGATTTCCCCCCTAGAGGGTGTCATAATTCCAAAACTGCAGGGGTCAGCACCTCCCAGGTTGGAGCCCCTGACTGCTGGGTTAGTGCATTAGTTGGTTTGAATCAGACCAAAGAAGACTCCACAAGAGTACCTTGAATATGTGGGAAAGCCAGGCAGAGTTCAAGCCCTGAAGACACGGGGACCAAGTTTCCTTCGAAGAGGTACTATAGGATTATGTTCGGGTATGTAGTTTCTTGTCTTTGGCTAGAATGAAGCACTACTGTAGGCAGCCATATACTTTTTGTGCATAGTCTCATCTCATTTTTTGTTTCTACCTAATCCCAGGTGGCCTGTCTTTATTACTACTCATTTGGCTACTAATGGATGAGACAAGATGAATCTCCAGTGAAAGGTCCCAAAATGGAGGAGAAACTAGAAGTCTGCCTTCAGTTCACTATGGCAGCTGCAGAACTCACAAGTCTAGAATTCTCTCTGTGTCACACTGTGCTGACTTGGGAGAGAAGCCATGTAACCAGAAGGATTCACTCCTGTTTTTTTTATCCTGGCTTTTCCACTTTTGTGGTTTGAAGTGGGTATTTTATCTTTTTTCCTGAATTTTACAATGGTTATGGGGCCATTCTTATCTGTGGATGGTTGCTCACTGGGATTTTCTTGGAGACAATAGAAAGCTGGACAATTATTCTGCCATGCAACTGCTTTCACCCTTAGTAGTTTTGCTTTTTAACACTTTGGTTAAAGGTGTACCTTATTTACTCGCCACCATTACTGTGCAAGAAAATTCTGAATTTGACTATGTGCTTACGTTATCTGTGAATTTTATAATTTTATGTTTTGTCTTATTAATTAGCTTAGAACTTAAGTCCTTGCTTAGGATACATGGTGAATAAGGGGCACAGCTGGTACTGTCCTCTGGACAGGCTGAGTTTAATGACCATGGACTCAGTCTCATCACTCTATCTCCTGAACAAGCCCTAGGACCTGCTCTGTGGAACACCTCAGAGGAATGCAGAGAGTGCAAATTCTGAGGCAGCAATGAAATATGAACTGTAGAAGATGTAATCAGTGTTGTGGGAGGCTGTGAGGGCAGGTCTCCCTGTGTCTGGGGACAGTGTGTGATCTATGATTATGTCAGACCACACTTGATTGCATCAGAAGCCATGATGGACTAGGGACACTGGTGCATCCAGATCAAGCACACTTTCTCCTGTGTCTCTTGTGGTTTGGCCCACCTAGTCCCTTCACAGATACCCTCCCATGGGCAATACAGGAAATTAGGCAATTAGTGCATTCTGACTCATTTTCTCACTAGAAGTTTGGGCTGTTTTCCCCTGGGCTCTAATCTTGCCGGTAGATGCACATCTTGTCTACTTTGCTGCTGCTTGAAAACTGACTGGAGCACTCAGTAGACGCTTTGGCAGGAGAGCATCTTCCTGTATTTTGGACACTAGCCCTTATGAACAGAAAGTGAGGGCTCAAGAAGTCGGCTTGAGCAGAAGACATTAGAACACATCAAGAATCATCATAGTTCAGAAGAAGATGAGGAATCATTCCCTGGCACTAGATTTCTGTGTTTGCATTAGAACATGTATGAATTATGTGCTTTTATATCAATACAACATATTTAGGAAGGAATTGACTTGTAGCCACTTCTTCATGCAAGAAAGGCAGGTGTAGATTTTAGGGTCTGAAGATCATGTCTTCTTGAAAGGATGTTTGTATTTGATGATTGAATGGTCTATTTGATGGCACGGGTGCATGAGTATCTCTGTGTATACAGTTGTGGATTACTGGACATAACATTCATGTGCAAAGTTGTGTGTAGCAGCATTTATTTATCACTTGTGCTTAAATTCATGTGAAATTGATACAATCTTTGTTTCTATGTAGACTAAGCACAAGTCCTAGAGAGAATGATTCTAAAAGAGATCTTGATTGCTTGTACGCATGTGAGATTTCATGCAAGTGTATCTATGAAACATACACATGTTTTAACCTGAAAAAGATGTAGAAGAGAAGGAACTAAAATTATGATACGGCAGTATGTGTATTTTTGAATACATGTGTGTCTGGATATTCAGGAAACAGACTGAGAGCTTGTCCACTAGTGCTCATCCTCCCTTATTTCAGGCAGGTCCCTGCATGTTCCTCCTTCAGCTAAGTTGGTAGATGTTTGCCTATAGGACTTGAAGCCCTCCAAATTCTGTGTGTGCTTTTTTAAAATAACTAGCTTTCAACATGGCAGATTCCATTCACTGACAATAACGGTTACTGAGTTCCCAGGTTCTGCTGCCACACGCATGTTGTTTCAAATCTCTAATTTTGACTCTTCATAGCTTCATGACAAAGGAGTTGACCTGTGTAAAGCTCTGAAGCCTGAACTGTAAAATATGATGACGTTAAGTATTCATCCCAACATGCGTTGTGTCACAAACATGCAATAATGAGAGATTCTTTTGACTTGTTTGTTAACGGTCCAAGGTAGACTGTTTTGGCAAGAACACAGGAAGCAGATTCCTTTAAAAGCCCTTTGTCAAACTCCACCTCGCTGCATTCTTTTTCATTCCTGAGTGTGTCCAGCTGCCTCTTTCACACAGAGAATGTTGAATCAAGGTCATCTTTTTGCTCATCCAGTCATTAAGTGTAAGTATTCATTTGAACTCTAACTTTAGAATTTTTCTTTCAAACATGCTTGAGTTGCAAACATTTTGGTTTATCAAATGCCTGTGAGATGTTAGATCTCATTGGGGGTTTAAATCACTATATTCTTCCTCTTTCCATGGACTGAGATTACCGCTTGCTCCTTCTGTTTCTCTCTGCACTTAAAGAGGCTCCTCACCAGGTACCTGTGCCTTGGAGTGATGGCCATTCTCTGGGTTCCATTTCCTGGACTTCTGCAGGTCATCTGCAATTGTGATTTAACTGGTGGATAAAGTACCAGGCTGTACTTCAAAAAATAGAATTTCTGTGCTTGCCATAAGGATCTACCAAGTGCTCCTAGACTTTCAGCATGTGATTTCACACCCCTGCATCACACTATGAACATGAATAAAAGCCTACTATAATGTTTGGTTTAGAGGCACCCAGTAACTGCTTTCTGATTTTTGGAATTAAATCACATAAATGTTGCAAATTTAATTTCTGATGTTAAGTTATTGAACGCAAATTCTGGTTTGCCCAGGAAAGGCTTGATGTTGAACTATGAGAGAGAAACATGTAGATTTGTTGTAAAGACATTGTTATTATATAGCTTCACTTTCCACTCTCAGAATGTCCAAACAAGAGAGTACACAGTAAACTACAGAATCATCTTATGTGTTGATATTAGCTTATAGTCAAGCAGGTGACCTGGTATAACATTGAAACCCTGAAATGGTTTCAGGTTTGCTGAGAACTTTTCCTTTCTCTCTCTCCCTCCCTAACTCCTTCATTCCCTCCCTCCCTCCATTCTTTTGTTTCATATTTTTGAAGTAATACCTTTATGTTACGTAGGCTGGTCCATAACTCAATATGTAGCTAATGCCAGCTTCAAAGTCGTGATCCTTCTGCCTAGGCTTCATTAAGTGCTAGGTTTGCAGGCTTACAACACCATACCCATAGTGGGTTTTCTAAAAAATGAGTTCAGGTGTTGGACCAGTGGAATGGTGACAAGCAGGGTTCTGGTCATATTGACAGAGCCTGGAACTATGACAGCATCAGGTATTAATTTGGTGACTAGAACCCAATAGTTAATAATAGTTTGAAAAGACTCTCAAAATCCAACATCATGATAAAGTTCTTATTTTTCTGGTATGTGAAATTTCCTGGGGAAAAATCTCAAGTCAGTTACTGTGAATGTGTCCTTGTATTAGGAGAGAGGGAGAGAAGTGAAGAGAGAGCAGAGGAAAGATGGAAGGAGGGAAGAAGAAGAGGAAGGACACAGGGAGAGAGGAAGACATGTGGATATGGGCAGATAGGGATAGAGATGAGAGAGAGAAATACAGTCATAATAAGAGATAATGCTTACTGCTGTAATTGCTGCTGTCAGGGAGTTAATCCCCATGGTCCAGGATCTGTCTCATTACCTCCTCAGGAACTGTGAAATTCTAGGAGGTTAATGATATTTTTTTAAATTCTGGTAACTGGATCTCATTTGATGTTCATCTCATTGTTCTG
>NW_008338996.1:2108-4841 GCF_000622305.1 Nannospalax galili | reverse complement strand
TTGAATAGGCTCTCAAAATACAACATCATGATAAAGTTCTTATTTTTCTGGTATGTGAAATTTCCTGGGGAAAAATCTCAAGTCAGTTACTGTGAATGCATCCTTGTATTAGGAGAGAGGGAGAGAAGTGAAGAGAGAGCAGAGGAAAGATGGAAGGAGGGAAGAAGAAGAGGAAGGACACAGGGAGAGAGGAAGACATGTGGATATGGGCAGATAGGGATAGAGATGAGAGAGAGAAATACAGTCATAATAAGAGATAATGCTTACTGCTGTAATTGCTGCTGTCAGGGAGTTAATCCCCATGGCCCAGGATCTGTCTCATTACCTCCTCAGGAACTGTGAAATTCTAGGAGGTTAATGATATTTTTTTAAATTCTGGTAACTGGATCTCATTTGATGTTCATCTCATTGTTCTGTTTTTCTGAGTTCCAGGATTTTGGTACTAGATTTTCCGCTAAACATGTCCTACAGTAGTAGCTCACATGGATAAATATGACTATGTGTAGGGATCGTCTCTGAGATTATTACATGCATTAACATAGATTTCCCCAAATATGTATAGCTAGATAATAGTGTTAGTACTTTCTCAGAGAGAAAACTTAGGAACATATAGCAAACCTGCCAAAAGTCACTGAAGGAGCTAACTCCTAAGGGAAAATCCTCTTTAGCCTCCTGGGAGTCCTAGTTCTTGCTCATCAAAGCCGTAGCTGATGCTCAGAATTTTATGACATGCTTATAGAATGTGTGCTCCAAGAGGGAATCTTATTACCCATTATATTTTCTGAACTGAAATCACTGTTTAGAACACGTGTAAATAAGTGAACACATTTGCATTCTTTCTTGAAGGCCATCTTGTTAGCAATGGAAATTACCTCCCTGTGTTTAGTATGAGACTAATTTGAGATTCAGACTGCAAAGTGAGCAGTTTGTCTGAATTTGGATGCAGTCCCCTGGAAAAAAGCATGCATGTTATGTCTACCAGGTAAGAATCTCAGGACTCTGACATATCCTTCTCCCACCATTCCCAGCAGGAAGATGGCCATGAAGAGAACCAGAGCAGTGTGTCTGAGTTCAACCTCCTGGGGCTCCCCATCCAGCCAGAGCAGCAGGGCATCTTCTTCACCCTGTTCCTGACCATGTACCTGACCGCGGTGCTGGGGAACCTGCTCATCATCCTGCTCATTAGGCTGGACTCTCGCCTCCACACCCCCATGTACTTCTTCCTGTGCCACCTGGCCTTCTCTGACATCTCCTTATCATCTGTCACCATCCCAAAGATGCTCAGCAACATGCAGACTCAGCACCTGTCCATCTCTTATGTGGGGTGCATCTCTCAAGTGTATTTTTTCTTGCTTTTTTTTTTTGCAGCTGTTGACATTTTTCTTCTTGCAGTGATGGCGTATGACAGGTATGTGGCCATCTGCCACCCACTGCATTACGTGGTTTTCATGAGGTAAAAGCTGTGTGACTTATTGGTGACTGGATCTTGGCTCCTCTCTTGTATGCGTGCTCTGCTGCATACCCTGTTCCTGTCCTGCCTGCCCTTCTGTGCTGACAACACTATCCCCCACTTTTTCTGTGATCTCCGTGAGCTTCTGAAGTTGTCCTGCTCATATACCTCCCTCAACGTGCTACTCATCTTAACTGATGGAGGAGTGGTGACTGTCCTGCCACTGGGTGCTATTTTCGACTGTTATATCTGCATTGGTTTTACTGTCCTGAAAGTCCCCTCCACTAAGAAGATCTGCAAAGTTCTCTCCACCTGTGGATCTCACCTCTTATTGGTGTTTTTGTACTATGGGACTCTTGCAGTTATTTATTTCTTTCCTTCCTCCAATAATTCCCAAGTGAAGAATGCAATTGCTTCAATAATGTATACAGAGCTGACACCCATGCTGAAGCCCTTCATCTACGGCCTGAGGAACAGAGACATGAAATTGGCTCTGGGGATACTTTGGAGAAGGGTTAGTTTAAGCAAGTGAGTGTTATGTATTCAAGGTCTTTATTACCCTAGAGATGCTTCCAGAGATACTCCCTTAAAACTGTATGCATGAATAGAGTAAATTGTGGAAATGACCACAACAATCTGCACTTTTTAAATTGGGAGTTTATTTCCTCACTCCTTGAATATGCGCAGATCTTGTGACTTGATTTTACTTACAGATTTGCTGGAAGTGCTTATGAGATGCGCATGCTTAGGTGGACTTTGTCCCTGCTGTACATGTAATTATGAAGTCACCATGTAAGGTAGCCTAAGGTAGTGTGTGTGAAGAGGAAAGGCTACCGGAGGACGGCATCGATGCTCCAGGCAGCATTTAGCCAGCACAAGTAGATCTAATAAGGGATTTTATGGCACTGATGAGTCCTATTTGAAATTATCTGAACTCAGCCAAGTCCAGAAGACTGGTCCATCTAATATAATTCCAGGTCAAATTGCCACACTATAGAATTATTATGAAATGGACATTTTGATTGCGTGTTTGAGGATAATGTTTTTGTATCATAACGTAGCTGATGCACTGGTACAAGTAGATCTAATAAGGGATTTTATGGCACTGATGAGTCCTATTTGAAATTATCTGAACTCAGCCAAGTCCAGAAGACTGGTCCATCTAATATAATTCCAGGTCAAATTGCCACACTATAGAATTATTATGAAATGGACATTTTGATTGCGTGTTTGAGGATAATGTTTTTGTATCATAACGTAGCTGATGCACTGGTTTCCTATCA
>NW_008338996.1:0-1129 GCF_000622305.1 Nannospalax galili | reverse complement strand
GTCCTACTTCATTTTTGATCTTCTGATCATATTTTTCTCCCCAGTTTCTTTAAAAAATTTTTTTGTTCATTCATTTTTATTTTATGTGTTTGAGTGTTTTTGCCTGCAGGTATTCAAGTGCAGTAAGTGTGCACAATGCCTACAGAGGCTAATGAGGGTATTGGATCCCAAGGAACTAGATTTACAGTAGTTGTTAACTGCCATGTAGATGCTGGGAACTGAATTTTGGTTCTCTAAAAGAGCAGTCAGTGCTGTTTTTTTTTTTTTTAAATTTGGTTTATTTTTATTTAATGTGTATGGGTTTATTGCTTGCATGTAGTAGGTGCACCTGTGTCGTGCAATGCCTATGGAGGTCAGAGAGGGTAACAGAGACCCTGGAACTGGAGTTACAAATGGTTGTTAGCAGCCATGTGGGTGCTGGAAATTGAACCTGGGTCCTTTGCAAGAGGAGTCAGTGCTCTCAATCACTGAACCATCTCTACAGCCCCCAGTCAGTGCTCTTAACTACTAGGCATCTCTCTAATTCTGCTTCCTTATTTTATAGAACTCACTGACTTCAAAGCATTTAGGCTCATTGATATGAATTCTTCAATGATCTTAGCCTTAGCTTTATCTCCTCTTCCCTGATATTCTTCCCTAACCATTATCTTATATATAAATATTTTATATTGAACTTTTAAAATTTCATAGAGCAGTTCTTAACCAAATTTAACCCCCTGCCCTGCATCCATACCTCCTTCATCTCTCCACTAGACCTCATATATTCAGCCATATATGTTAAGTCCTATCCATTCAGGCATTTGTACCCAGATGTCCTTCAGTGTATATTCATCCACTTGAGTCTAGTCAGCCCATCTAGAGATCGAATGTAAGGCCTACTCTCTCTTACCCAGCAGCAATCAGTCTCCAATAGTTCTCAGTCTAGTGTCGGCCCATCACCTATTTCTCTCCTCCCCTTTGGGCCCTTGTTTACCTTAACCATTTTTCATCAGGTATAAAATTAGTATGTACAAACATGTTGCCTCAACTTCCTAAAGAGACATAAATAATTTGTCATGTTATTAAAATATAAACATCGTATTTCTGAAGGGAGATTATCAGAAATACATGTTTCTTCTTTTAAGAGAGG
>NW_008338995.1:0-334 GCF_000622305.1 Nannospalax galili | reverse complement strand
TTCAAAAATTCATACTGCTCATGCAGAAATGATTTAAATACATTTATGTCTTGACAGCTATGCTTCTTCATTGCTATCACTGTTCATAAGCTCTTCTCATATTTAACAGACGATTGAAAATAAACTTCATTGAGTTGGTCACCTGAGGGTATGGTCAGAGTGTGAGCAGTTAACAGAGCGCTTTGTTCCCTCAACAGGGTGTGTGTGTGTGTGTGTGTGTGTGTGTGTGTGTGTGTGTGTGTGACTCCCCTGGAGCTGGAGTTACAGGTGGTTATGAGCCACCTAACATGGATGTAAGATCAGTACACTTTCTTAACCACTGAGCCATCTCTCC
>NW_008338994.1:7399-7868 GCF_000622305.1 Nannospalax galili | reverse complement strand
AATTTATTCCTCTTCAACAATATTGGTTCCTTTAAGCTGATTCCCCATATCATCACTGTGCCAATAATTGTCAACGACGTCTCTCTGATTTCTCCCTATTAAAGTAAGTTCTCTGTACTTTCTCACCTCGTTTCATCTTTCTATCAACTCACATTGATACTTGAGGGTCTTCGTGAATGCAAAATCTTCTATAACTACTTAAATAGTGATTTGCAGCTGTTTTGGAGTTTTATGTATATATTTAAAGCTATTTTTTAAGTTTAACAGAAATTTTATTAATTCAAGAATTTCATACAATGAATTTTGATTGTATTCAGACCTCTTCACCCATCTCCTCCCCGACTCCCCACCCCCCTAACTTAATATTCTCTACTAGCAAATGAAAAACTCCAACTTACACAACACATCTGAGCTGGGTGTGGAGAAATCATATCTCACTAGAATGTCAGCAATCTATAATTCCTACACA
>NW_008338994.1:0-6237 GCF_000622305.1 Nannospalax galili | reverse complement strand
GATGTGTCACTTAGGGCTGGGCATCTCTCAGACATATATTCTCTATGTGTGACCAGTTGTGGAACTCTGTAACAGCCTCCATCTTTTGCAAAAAGAAACTTCTTTGATGAGTGATGTACAGTAACTTGTCTGTAAATATAAGGACCTATATTTATTATACAGTAAGAAATTTCATTTGCCTAGAGATATGACAGAGATAGGGTTTTCTCCAGGATCTATGACCTTTCCCATCATGTATATTTGGCCATAGTTACAGTGCCATCCATGACTTTGCTCCCATTGAGAGGGCTGTAAGTCCTATTAGATAGCTGTTGAGTACCCCTCAGATAACATTGCCACTACTGCATTAAGAGGTAATTTATTGTCATTATGTTTATTCAGCTTTAGGTCTGGGTTGGATCATTGAATGTTTTTCTCCCTGAGCAGCTTGCATAGTATCCTCCAGAGCTGTTAGAGCTAGTCTTCAGGGAAAAGTCTTCCAGGTCAGTTGCTGCTCCATTGTTCAAGTCTTGTGACCAAATTATGTCCTGTCTTCAGCAGTGGGTCTTACCTTCGAGTTCTGGGATATAACCAAGAACAATATGTCCAGAAATAGCCTCTGTTACTTTGGGAGTCTCTTGGACTACCCTCACCAACCACTTGAAGGGAGGCCTCTCCTATCTGGCACTGTGTCTTTGCCATACAGCCCCCAGGTATATACATGCACTGATGTTTAGACACTGTATGTGTATTTCTCAGGTGGTTCCCAAGCCAACACATTTCTGTCTGTCTCCCCATGCTACCTATGATCCATTCATCTCTCCTGTCTCTCCTGGTTTAACTTCCCTCACCCCTCTCCAGACCACCCATCCCCCAATTATTCCCCCTCTCCCCCGGCATCCCCACTCTTCCCCCCCAACACCTACCTCCCCCATCCTCCCTCTCCTGCGTTCCCTCTTTCCCCACCCCCATGGCCCCCTACATGTTCCTCCTTCTCCCCTCCCAACTGAACACACCTATCTGGATCTGGGGTTGCTTTGCTCAGCGGGGGACCCGGCTCCAGGAACAGAGAGACTTGATCAGCAACAGAGTAAGGACTCTGGGACTTGAGCTTTACTTCACAATATGCTAACAAGTCAACTTTATTCTCTACCAACAAGCTTATAACAAAGGAGGGACTAGTGGATAGGTGCAAGGTCCTGGGTGCATGTAAAGTTTAATTTCAGACAAAGAATGTTCATATTACATGACACATAGGTTGATCAATCCTTAGCGTGGGCTGCAGGTCTTTTGTAAAAGACCAGGGAGTGTTTCAGAGCTAAGATGTCTTAATTTTAATTATACACAGATTTGGTGTTATTGATTAGGCTGTTTTTCACTTCTATATCAAGGGAGTGAAGATGTTTTTCTCAGAACAGAGACTGTAAACTTTGAACCTGGCCAGCTGCCTTTTGTACGACAGGCTGTGAGATACTGTTTTCAGCACCTCGGCCCTGTTAGCAGAGGCTGCAGCCTGCTCAGAAGTTCAGGGCTAACTTGTCCTAAGTCCAGCCATCTTGGTCCCAACATACCCCCCTTTTCTACTTTTAAAAAACAAAGAGAAATGGTCATAGGGGCTATCGTGTTGTTAATAAACACTATTATGAAGTGTAAAATTAGTGGTGCCCCAACAAGAAGTATGCCAATTAATATAAGGCCTCAAAATGGAGTAATCCATTGAAACCACTTTGGCCATGAAATAGAAAATTCAGACATATTGTTAATTTCCTTATGTAAATCATCAATTTGTTGATTTATAGTATGTAAAAAATCAGATAAATTAAAATAACACATTCCTGGAAATTGTTGGCGACTCATATGATTTTTTAATGGTAAATAATCTATAGTAGCCCTATTTTGTAACACAGAAGGTCTGAGTCCACCCATTTCTTGATTAATTTCCCCTAATACCTTAGCAATTGCATTGGTAGTTTTACTAATTGTGCAAGCAATTTTAGATATTTCCTTTTGCATTCCTGTTACCAAGCCAGGGAGGGGGAGCCAAAAGGCAGATCTGACAGCTACAGCTGTTGGGTCAAGCAAATGAAGAGAGTCATCACAATTTTTAGGCAAGGATCTGCACACTCTCCTTATGGGAGGGGGTAATAGTAAAGACATTATGCGCCCAGTGGCACATAACCTGCAGAATCCGTAGGGCAGTGCGGCATAGGATTCATTATTACAAAAGAAAGTCCATCCGGTGGTTTGCCTAGTTTCAGGGTATGATTTGAAGTAGTATTTACAATGTGAGAGAATAGACAATTAAATATAATATACTAGACAATGAAAACATAGACAATGATTAACAATAGTTTGAAACACAGGCTGGTCCTTAATTGTCCTGTTAAGACGCTGTCTTTGATTTTCCATAGTCTCCTCAGTTATAGTTTTGTAAGTGTCTATCTGAACTCCTATTCCTAACAAATTTTTCTTCAATAATCCTGGTATAGAAGGGAGTCCTTGTACACAGAAACTTTCTCTATTATAACCTCTTTTTGCAAGATGAATCCATAAGTTCTTGTCCTGGCCACTAGACATGGGTAGACTAATTTGCTGTAAAGTTACAGTTCATCTAGCTATCTCATTGTCTTTAGAAGAGTCATTTTACTTTTTTACACAGCTATAAGTTCCAATGTCTTTTAGGGTTAGTGCCTCTTTAAAAATACTGAAGTCATATTGAGTTTTTAGGTTCTGGTTAGTAGTATTTTTCCAATCTGAGACTCCTCCATGCGTTTGGCCATATATTATTTGTCTGTCCTTTTCCCATATAGTGGGTCCAGGTGGCAATGCACTTCCTTGTGTAATACATTTGAGAACTAAATATGACCCTATAATAGGCACACCCTTAACATTAGTATTGATGACACATGTCTCATCTTTTACGCTATTTACAGTCAGCACAGTTAGAACACAGACAAGAAGAATTTCAGGTTTAGCTATATCTTGGCCTTGGCATCGTCCCAACTCTTGGGTGCAGTTCACCAGGTTCTCAATCATTCCCCAGGTCACAGGAGGCTGCGGCTTCCTCCTCCTCCCGCCCTCCTCCTCGTCGTCGTCGTCGTCCTCCTCCTCCTCCCCCTCTTCCTCCTCCTCCCCCTCTTCCTCCTCCTCCTCCGTCCTTGCATGGTATAGCTTCCCCAGGGTCAGTGCAGCCATCTTTGCTGTGGGGGCTTCGGTTGAGTGGTCTGACATATCTGAGTGGCACCCATCGGGGGGAGGATTCATTTCCTGGAAAGACACAAGCATATCCTCCTCCCATTGTTAGTAGAGGTGCTGGAGTTTTGCTCCACAGTCCTGATTCAGGGTCCCTCCAAAGCACTTGCAGCAGGGGCTGTGGGACAGTTAGTCCCTGCCAGTGCTTGGCCATTGGAGAAATTCCTTGATGATTTAGTGTAAAAAAATTTAAAGTTAGTAAAGACCTGTGCAATAAGAAATGAGGATTCTGTACTGTTATCCCAGGTATAGGTGATTTCCCCCATTTTCAGTTTATTTATTTGATCTTTGAGACATTTGTGTTGTCTCTCTATTATTGCTTGTCCTATGGGATTGTAAGGAATGCAGGTGGTCTGGGAAATACCCCAGGTTTGGCAAAATTGTTGAAAGGTTTTGCTAGTATAGGAAGGCCCATTATCTGTTATTTGATGAGGTATTCCTAAAATTGAAAACGTTTGCATAAGGTGTTTAATTACATCCTTAGTTGTCTCTCCTGTAGAGGCTGTGGCATTTAAAGTCCAGGAATAAGTATCTACTGTACAGTGAACATATT
Organism: Nannospalax galili; assembly: GCF_000622305.1. NCBI lineage: Eukaryota > Metazoa > Chordata > Mammalia > Rodentia > Spalacidae > Nannospalax > Nannospalax galili. Next base: position 2,453 of record NW_008338994.1, on the reverse strand, counting down.
TAAGTTTTCCAAACTCGGTTATATGAGTTATGACAGTTTGCCAAATCATATTAGGCTGTTGGCCTTGAGGATTGACTGCAGACATGGGATCTAAAAGAAGTGGAACGCATTGAGAATACTGTTTAATGATAAATTTAGCTTGATCCTTAGTAAGACAAGGATCTCAAGCTTTTAACATTTTTTTGCTGGCTGATGAAGGAGTTAATGACTGCATAAGGGAATCACAGTATTTATTTGTTTGGTTAGGTTATCTGTTTGTTGATTTAAGAAAGCTAATGGACCAGGCAGTCCAGTATGGGAGCATATGTGAGTCACAAAGAATGGGTGTTCTCTTTGCCAAATTTTAGTCCTTAGAGATAAAAATAACATTCCAATAGGCTCTCCTGGTTTATGTTGTAAAAAGGCTCTTTCTAATTTTAAAAGTGACAGAGCGGCATATTCAAAATCTGTATAAATATTCAAAGGTTGAGGAAAGAGCATAAAGCTCTGGAGAACAGCATAAAGTTCTGGATATTGGGCAGAAGCAGGCAGGAGGCGTTTCCCAAGTATGAGAAATGTTTTGCTTTGTTTGAAATTGGTATAAAACAGCAGTGGCTTTTCTTCTGTAGTTCCACCTGTAAACAGAACGTCTGCCCCTGGGAGAGGACAGTGTGAAGTAATAGTGGGGGGTGAGGTAGGGTGAGTCGTGTCCTCTACGTGTAGACAGAAAACAAACTGCTTCAGATTCAGACCAAGCTCACCAAACGAAACTGTTTTCTTCTGAACTGTCCCATTCGTTTCAGGAAGCAAAACCTAGTTTTTCTTGAGTTAAATTATTTTGTTATGGGTAAAGGAAAACATTAAAGTAACATTTGTATAATATAGAGAAACATAAAAGACATTCTTTAGTAGTTGTAGATAACTCCAGCACTTGTCTGCACTTATTTAATCCAAGACTGTGACTGGGTGTGTAGTACAAGTCAACGAAGTAGACTGAAAATTTTGGCTGTAACAGTAATTACTATAAAAATAATAACCCTGTAGTTCTATAAACTTATTTAGACCTTTAATGAACTTGTTTACTAACTTTTTAACTCTGGGTTTTTTTTTTTGGTCTTTTTGAAGCAGGGTCTCCCTGTAGCCCCAGCTGTCCTGGAACTCACTATGTAGACCAGGCTGGCCTTGAACTCACAGAGATCCACCTGCCTCTGCTTCCCAAGTGCTGGGATTAAAGGCATGTGCCACCATGCCTGACAACTCTGTATTTTTTATTGATATCCTGAGACACAGTATTTGTAAACAAACTCATTATTTGTTGTGAGACTCCATCAAATAACTAAAAATTAGTCCTACAGATAGATAAACAGCCATTGTAAACATATCAGTGCAACATAAGCTTGGTAAACGTATGGACCTTGATGTACTTGTTTATTGGCTATAAAGAGACAATAGTGGTAAAATGGGTAACATTTTTCCTGGTATAGAAATAATTATGACTTAAAATTAGTATATCTTTAAGCAATAATAACCATAATATGGGACAAGAATTAAGGATTAAAGAGAACATTTTGACCTGGAAAAAACATTTTTAGGTTAATTTAACAACTTTAATTTGTATTAGGCTTTATTTTTAAGACAATTTGATACCAAGTAAATTGCTTTTAAGGAATATAAGTTTATGTAGACCATGTACAAACAAAATGGACATCTTAAAATCTTTTGAAAATAAACCAGAACCCAAAATATACTTATTAAATGGGATTTTTACATAACCAGAGACCTAGGGACATTGTTTAATAGCTTTAAAAATGATTAGGGGATGGGGCTGGAGAGATGGCTCAGCGGTTAAGAACACTGGTTGTTCTTGCAGGAGACCCAGGTTCAAATCCCAGCAACAACATGGCAGCTAACAACTGTCCGTAACTCCAGTTCCAGGGTATCCGATGGCCGCTTCTGTCTTCTGTGGGCACTGCACGACACGGGTGCACTTACATACATGCAGACAATACATGAACACATAAAATAAAATGATTAGAGTACCCAAGTTTAAAAGTCCTTTAAATGTAAATTTGTACCTGTGTATATTAATTAGGCGTGCCAAAAATAAAACCAATAACTTTGTACACAATAAAAAGAATGAAAAAGGAAAAAGTCTAAGTGACCACATTTTAAAATTGTCTTGACACAAATGATATATGAAGACAATCATAGACACATATGACATAATTATGTGAGATCTCAGCACATATAAACATAGAGTAATGTGACATAATTTTAAAGAACATAAAAACAATTGTCAGACATCTATGACAGAATTACATGAAAACTAGGTGCACCTAAAACGTGTTACTCAATAAGTTCGATTATGAAGAATTTTGCAAGATCTTCTGAGAGCAGGCATAGCTGGAGTCACAAAGAAGGCAACGGTTTGGCTTTAGAAGAGAGTGCCATGTAGCATTGTTTTACTAAAAGAA
>NW_008338993.1:0-669 GCF_000622305.1 Nannospalax galili | reverse complement strand
GCAATACACTCATACAGATATAATAAAAATGTAATAAAATATTTAAAAAAGGATTATATGAAAACATACATTAAAAACTGTTGAATTATATTACAAAATAATAAAGTTAAATTATTTCCAGTTAAAATATTTGAAACTGAATATGTATTTATTTTAATGTAAGCAGTAATTTTACTAGTTAATTATCAGTCCAAATTATAGATGTTAAAAAAGAGCTCTTTCAAAAAGATAGATGTAGTATTTTGCCTGCATGTATGTAGGTGTACTACATGTATGCAATGTGCACAGAGGCCAGAAGAGGGCGTAGAGTTAACTGATGGTTATGAGCCACCATGTAGGTGCTCTTTAGCAAACCAGCATCCTCTGCAGGAGCAGCCAGTGCTCATAACCTCTGAGTCATCTCTTCATCCCCTAAAATAGATTCTTAACTCCTGACATCATGGCACCACTATTTGGGAGTTTATCAATAGGTCAAAATGATTATTAAACTTGTTTTGAAAAATCTAGATTGATTTCCAATTTATACCCACTTAAAAGACCTTTTAAAAATATTTTTAACAAGGAAGCTCACAAGTGTCTGTAATTAAGTTGCAGGGGATTAGATAGATATCCTCTTCTGCTCCCAGTGGTATGAGGCATGCATACAGTACCCATCCATATAGTCATGCA
>NW_008338992.1:0-427 GCF_000622305.1 Nannospalax galili | reverse complement strand
TTCCGTATATTAAAATAACATAAAAGCTTATCATTTTCTCTTCTGAAAAACGGTGAGGAACACACTGTTGCTTTAAGGATGTCATGAAGATAAATGCAAGAATGTTTTAAATTAGTAGATTAGATAAACAACATGAAACTGCTGTAAGATGGACAAAAGCTACACACAAGCCATCACGTCTTCCTGCAGCCATGGTCCAGCACTGTTATGGCAACCTCCTCCTGAACCCAGTTTGTATTAATCTATTTTGTTTATCTTTCTATCCATCTATTTATCTATTTGTATTTTTATGTATGATAGTGTACAAGTAGTTATTTTCTCATATTTTAGGACAGGAGATTTGGGATGGATTTATTCTGTCACCTTAAATAAATTGTAAACATCTTGCCATAGTTTACTAGGACTCCCCAATGGATACTTTAAGGAA
>NW_008338991.1:1480-2959 GCF_000622305.1 Nannospalax galili | reverse complement strand
TGGGACCCACTCCAAACTTTCCTGGGCACAGATAACTCCCCAGTAATGTAGCCTAAAGAGACCTCTTTCCATGTTGTTATTAAGTCACAGTGAGATGAAACCTTTGTAGAGACCAGAGAACTCAGAGGGATGTCCTTCACAAGTAGATGGCTGGTGAACCCAGAATACAGTATCTATCCCATCCTTGTATTTGGGCCTATTCTGAAGACCATCAGAGTTCCAGAGCTCCCTTCTGCAACCGCTATGGGTTTTGATTTCTGTCCATAGGGTGATGAATAAATCTAAAAGGGTTTAGTGCCATGGAATGACACATTCAAACTTCAGACTTACTCAGTGAAGATGGTGGAAAAGAAGAGCATAAAGGTGAGGGACAGGCATCTTTCTTGTCTGTAACCCTTTGGCCTGGATCTCTGCCCTGATGGATTTCATCTGTTTTCAAGCACTAAATGTCATAAATTATAACTGGGTGCCCACGTTCAAAAACACTACCAGACACAAATTCAATTTCGAAAATATATCCAGTATCCCACCGAGAATCCTTGGTCTGCTCCAAGTTTCAGGAGGACATACTAAGATTCAGGTGGCAGAGTTCACTTCACTAAAATACCCTAATGAGGTCTCAGATAAGTGGGATCTCAGGGTAACTAAGGTGTGAAAAGGCAAATTGTAGAGATTCAGGTCTGCTGATGGACAGACAAAATGAGTGAAGGCAAAAGACTCAACCATCTGATGGAGAAGATGAATGAGTTCAATTCTTTAGCAGTGCTTTTATTTATACTCTTAAAACTATAGTCATAAGCTTACTGTTTGTGCCAGAACACATGAAAGAATTAGTTTCAAAAAGAGGAAAGCACACTCTACAGGTTTACCTTTAAAGTTAATTAGTAGGCTACAAAGAGTATATCAGTTTCTTAAACCATCTGTGGATTTTAACAATTTCCAGGAAGGCTAGTCAGCCGATGATTATGTTTGACCATAAGTAGATATCCTATGTCTTTCAGTACCATGACTTAGACTTACGATGTTTTTCTCTGATCTATGACAAAGGCAGCGTTCTGCAAAGCCAAACATTTTTGTTTTCAAGAAATGTCCGGACTTCATCCCTGACCGCTCTTAACCTCTTCCTTGCTGTTCTCCTTCAGCAAATTGAATCTGGTATTGAGAAGACTCTTTAATCGAAATTGCTCCCATGTTCCTGAATAACACATGCTTTCATTTTGTGGATTTACACAATCTCAATAACTTAACTCTTCTTTGCAAGAAAAAACTTAAAAATATAAAATTACCAAAATCATCTTTCTTGGGAGACTCCTGAGTGAAGAGATTAACTGTGCAGACGAGCTGTCAGCCAGCTCTTCCTTACCATGAATGCTGAACCTTATTGGAAGAATATTCTACTGCAAACAAACCCACCCTTCAACATGTGCACAGGAAGGTCACAGACGAACTGAAGAGGACACCTACTTAGGTCGAGACAGT
>NW_008338991.1:0-995 GCF_000622305.1 Nannospalax galili | reverse complement strand
GTTTCTTGCAGAATTTAGAGATCTATGCACTGTTCTGCAGAAGTAAAACTTAGTCTTGCCAAATGCTTTTTATTCTGTGGTTATTTTCTTGAGACCTCAAATGTATATCTTACATTTGCATTTGAGGTTGGATGATGACCAATAGATAGATATATTAAGTTGATATCAGGGAAACCAGGCCCACCAAAGTCTCTGTCACACCATGTAAGGCTGCAAAACACTCACCTGGACCACATGAATAGGACATCTAACACTGAGAAGAGATGGCCTCTTTTGCTATAGGTATGGTTCATACTCCATACTGAAGCCTCCTGGCTCTTGTGTCTCAGAACAAAGAACAGGAAAAGGGACAGATGGTCAGTCCCAGGAAAGTTCATTTCAGAAGAGAAAGGAAATCCTGAGAATGGAAGTAGGCTAGCAGCCTAGACAGGTTTGACACTCAAAAAGCCCCACACTATATGACTTCTGATCCTTTATAGGTTATTTACAAAGCTACAATCTTGTCGAGATCTCACCAGCTTTTCTCAGCAGGGCTCAGGTTTGTTTTAAGCACCATCAGGAACCTGAAGGATCCATTCTTCCTCTGACTGCCCATGTTTTTTTATATTAATGTCTTTCTCTCCTGAACACACTCCTGTCACCTGATGGCACAGGCCTGGCATGTGTATCATTGGATCCAGAGAGACAGAACTCCTCATTGTCTCCCAGGAGCTTAGCTTGGCTCGGCCTCCTCTGTAGACGCAGCCTATGCTGTCCATCTGTCCTGTTGACCTGCCTTTCACTCATCCTCCAGTTTATCCAAGTTGACCTGGTGCACACTTCTCCTGAGACTTCATGAGGGGCAAGGGTAAACCGTAATATCACATACACTCTGGCTTTCAGCATCATTCATTTTCACTATAAAATTCTTATTGATGGATATCTCTCTATAAAGACAGCACAGACTCTATGCAGGAAGCCTTCATGGTGAATTTAGCTACTGTAAAATTGTTACC
>NW_008338990.1:0-312 GCF_000622305.1 Nannospalax galili | reverse complement strand
TCTTATACCCAGTTTTGGGGACGAAGCTCCACTTCCAAGTGTATTTATTCCATTGCTGACTGGCTTAACAAATTATGAAGTAAGATCAAGTGGGGAAAGAAAATTAACTGCAGTTAGAATCTGATAAGTATAAACACATGTAGAAATTTCAAACGTAACTTAAAATTGTGCAGGAGATACCGTCTAAAACTGGACGGAGAGAGGACAAATAGGCGCTATGAACTGAGGCGTCATCCACATGCAAATGAAATTCCAAGGATGGAAACAAGGGAGACAATTTGGTTGGTTAACTGCTTGCAATGTAAGCATGGG
>NW_008338989.1:0-281 GCF_000622305.1 Nannospalax galili | reverse complement strand
CACATTGTCTCACCCCTCCACCATGGTTTTCCCTCTTAAGTTGCCCCCATTCCTCGCCCTTTCTCCCTTGCTAATACCTTCTCCTATGGTCCTACCTCTCTTGAGCTCCTTCTTGCCCGTTATCCCCTAGGTTCCTTGTATACCCTTCCCTCCCGCCTCCCTTAAACTAACCCAATGTTTATTCATATTTCTCTTATTAAGGCCTGTTTCCTACTGTTCCTCTCTTTCATGTTATTTCTTTTCCTTTACCTCCCTGTTTCTGTTCCACTATCCTGGTTCCT
>NW_008338988.1:0-707 GCF_000622305.1 Nannospalax galili | reverse complement strand
TTACCCAGCATGGGTCAAGCCTTCTCTTCCTATCCTTCCCCAGATTGTATACTTTAGCCCTCCAAATCTGGGAGACCGTATGTGATTAGGGCTAAATTACATATAATTGGCTGCGAAGAGTGGCTGGATACTCTGGTGAGGGTCCAATGTCCCTGTTTGCCCCTCCTGTAATGAAGGAGCACAACCAACAACAAGCCCAATTGTGATGATGTTTAGCAATCAGGCACTGCTGAAGTCGTGATGATGGTAGTTATTTCACAGAGACTGCTGTACGGTATCATCTTATTAAAAGGACATGGAATTTAAAAGGTTTTGTTGCTAGGTTCCATAAATGAGGGAGAACATACTTCTTTTATTTTCTGAGCCTGTGTTACTTCACTTAGTATAACAGTTTCTAGATCCATCCATTTACCTGCAAATTTCATTATTTCATCTTTCTTTACTGCTGAATAGAACTCCATTGTGTAAAGCCACATTTTTGTTAACCACTCGTCAGTTGAGGGGCACTTAGGTTTCTTCCATCTCTTAGCTATTGTGAAAAGAGCAGCAACAAACATGTTTGAACAAGTGTCTCTATAATAGGATGAGTCCTTCGGGTATATGCGAAAGAGTGGTATAACTGGGTCATATGGTAGGTTCATTTGTAGTTTTTTTTCCCAAATATTTTATTATTTCTATTCTATGTGTATGATTGTATTGCCTGCATG
>NW_008338987.1:0-303 GCF_000622305.1 Nannospalax galili | reverse complement strand
TACTGTGGCCAGAATATTTAAAATATATATATATAATTTTTATTTTTTGAGGTATGAGTGTACTGCCTGCACGTACATGAGTTCACCCTTGTAGTACAGTGTCGTGCAGGTCAGAAGAGGGCACTGGATTCCCCTGGAACTGGAGTCAAGGATGGTTCATTACAGCTATGTGGTTGCTGGGAATTGAATCCAGGTCCTCTGCAAGAGCATGCCCTTAACCGCTGAGCCATCGCTCCAGCCCCTGTAGCCAGAATCTGAAAGTTCTATTGACATAGCTGAATTGTGAATCAGTGATAGAACTCA
>NW_008338986.1:0-790 GCF_000622305.1 Nannospalax galili | reverse complement strand
GGAAATAGTGAAAAGTAGCTTGCTTATGTAGCTAGAAGAGGGTCTTGGCCTGTTTATGCATGATTTTAATTTTTACTAATTGTGATGGCCAGTGTTGTTAACTTGACACAATCTAGGCATTTTTGGGAGATTATCTAGATTACATTAATTAACGAGGAAAGACCCAAACCATGGGTGGCACAATTCCCTGCATGTGACATTGAGCTATACAAGTGGAGAAAGGGAGCTGAGGAACATACTTGCGTTTATTTCTCCGTTTTCTAAGCTGATGTGAGCAGCTGCTTCAAGCTTCGGCTGCCTTGACTTCTCTGCCATGGGGACAGCATGAACTGTACCTTGAACTCTGGGCTAAAATAAACCTTGTTTCCCTTAAATTTCTTTTAAAAATTACATTTATTTATTTATCGAGTATGTGTATGTGACTATGTGATTATGCTGTTGTCATGTGTGGAGGTCAGAGAATAAATTGCAGGAGTCAGTTCTTTCCTTACACTTTGTAGATTCTGGGGCTTGAACTCAGGTTGTCAGGCTTGGCTGTACGTGCCTTGACCTACTGAGTCATCTTGTCAGCCCCTTAAGTTGATTTTGCCAGGGTATTTTATCACAGCAACAGAAAAAGAAACTAAGATACCAGTCGTCCCTACAGGCACTATACCACTTCTAGTTCCATCAGTCACAAGTCTTATATATGCACCAGTCATAAGTCTCCCTTATGAACCATTCATAAGCCTCAGATTGTACCAACCCCAAGCTTCTTTGCAGTCACTGGGGAGGCTCTCCTTCTTCCATC
>NW_008338985.1:5541-6613 GCF_000622305.1 Nannospalax galili | reverse complement strand
TTCCTGTGATTGTCAGTGGTTTGATATTGATGTATAAAACAATGAGAGAAGGCTATGATGGCATGTTACATCTCTCAAGAGTATCAAATATTAACACAGATTTCTGTTTAAATAATGAACAGGAAAAAACTCTGTGGAGAGAGACTTTATACTGTCTACTTTCTCTTGGTTTGGTCTGAGTGTGGCAGCTCTGTAATACAAAAGCCTTGCCAGTGCCTGGGCAGGAGGACATGGGTGGGAAAAGTGAGACCGGAGAGGGAGGGGCCTCCACAAGCTTCATAGTCCCCTCAGGCTTGTAATCACTAGAGGAGGGAGAAATGTGCTCTTTCAGCCCAGAGAGGCCACAACTGGTTTTAGAACTACTAAACCCCAAGAGAGGCACAAGAACGGTGGCAGGCAGTAACTGTGGCTGTGCCCAGAAATGTTAGTGCCAGCTGCTTCTCTAACCTGTGACAGGGCTGCTCCATCCTGCTCTGCTTCGGCTGCTACCCAAGGTGCTGATACCAGGGTTCCTAGTGACTTCCGGTAGCTGAGTATCTGCAGAGCTCATTGTAGTCTTGGTGCATGAGCGAACAGGAAGTAACTCTGGCTGGAAACCCTTGTTCTCCTCCTTGTAAGCATTTAGTGACTGCTACCTATTATGCATGAAGGGATCGTTTCTAACGATTTGTTTAAACTCCAAGCTTCTTTAGGAAAGGCGTAGTAAGTAAAATGAAAATCTTTTGACTTTCCAGGAATATGGTTTCATTTGTGTGTGTGTGTTGAATTACAGATGCTCTGGTGAAGAATTCTTAACATTCCAGGACATTGATCTTTCATCATGGGGCTTCTGGAAGAATCATGTGGCCTTGGCTAGTATAATGATGATCTTCCTCACAGCTACCTATGTACAATTACGTCTGAAGAAAAAAAAAATTTTTAATTCCTCTTTAATTTTCTACAAATTAACCTCACCTTCAAAAGGAACGCTTTTAGTGCTGTAACCTAGTTTAAACATGTATGAAACTGTCAAAGAAGAAAATAAAATTTACAGACCTTGAAAAAGGAATATTTTGTTTTAAACTATTAAAGA
>NW_008338985.1:3292-5356 GCF_000622305.1 Nannospalax galili | reverse complement strand
AATTATAGGTAGAAGAATCCCAGACCCAAACTAAAGTTTCTCAGATTCATTCCTCTCATCAGATGTAACCACAAGAAGCCAGCAACCATATTTATTGACCTGAAAAGAATTGAGTTCTAGAAAGTCTTTAGCTCTTCCTGCCACTGGTATCAGTTTCCTTATTTTTATGTAGAATATATAAATTATTATTGTTCCAAATTAGTCAATGAATCTATGACCTTCTATTATTTGGTAAATTACAAATCTACTGATGCTGTTTTATAAGTATGGACTCCAAAATATATTGGAAAAAAAAACCCTGTTACTTCTGTCATAAAAAAAATCAAGGAGCATGGTATGAAGGCACATGCCTGCAGCCTAAATTAAGTACAATAAATGTATTTTTTTAAACTGAGCACATTGTCTTCCCGAATGGAAGTGGGGGTCTGCTTCTACTTATAAAAATAGATAAAGATTCTTTTGGAGACAGTGTCTCCCTGTAGCTTCAGCTGGCCTGGAACTCACTATGTAGACCAGGCTGGCCTGGAACTCACAGAGATCCACCTGTGTCTGCCTCCCAAGTGCTGGGATTAAAGGTGTGCAGGACCAGGCCTGGTCAGTGCTGTGCAGTTTGGATAAGAGACTCTCCTAAGGAACTGCTGAGATACAGATGTTTGGGCCCTGCCTCGACTTGCACAGCAGCTATCTGCAGAGCTGTTTCCACGAAGAACTAACCACTCCTGGATTTGTGTTTTCCAAGGTCTGTTCTGGCCCCGGAACTTACAGACCATGACTTAATAACAGCTACATCTGTATCTGTACAGGATTCTCCCCTTTCTTGTTTCGCTCGTTATTGTAATGAAGTCTCTCCTAACCTTTTGCATAATAGGGAAGCAATCTGAATGTTTTTAAACATTTGAAAATATTGGTGGGTGATATATCAAAAAGTGTAGTTCAGTGAATTACCGTAGAATGAAGAGACATTGCAAAGCACTCCAGGTCAGGAAATGGATTTCTCCAGCACATGGAAGGTCACCTGGCCCTCTCCCAGTCAAGATTCCCCCTGTCTCCAGTTGTCTCTGAAATGACAGTTGTTTCCTCTGTGTTGCTTCCCACCCACTTTCAGTAAATCTTTCTTAACTTACTGAGGGAGTCTCACTCCAGTTCCCCAAGCTGGCTTCGAACCCATGATTCTCCTGCCTCTGCCTCCTGATTTGCTGGGATTACTGGAGGGCACCACTACATTTGGCTTAAATAATTTTCAAGTACTTTTTTTTATAACTATAGAGAATTTGGGGGTACTATACAAAGTTCCATGTGTCCACTGATCAGATATCATTAATGTGAACACTTTCTCTTACCAATGTCATTGGTCAAAGTCAACGTTAACATTTAGACATTACTATTCATTAGACTGAGTACTATTGAAATTCTAACATTTTGTTCTAGAACTCTTATTTGGGGTCCAATTTATGTAATATCTAGCTCCCCTTACTAAAAGAAAATAGTTTTTGAAGTACAGTGATCTAGGAAACCCCTGAATTTAGCTCCCTGTTACTAGATTTTGAATACTACTTAACACAGGTGTGTTGAGCTATTAATACACACCAATCTGGAAATTATAACTATATATTTTGTCTTTGAACTCTAAGAACACTTTTTCTTATGACTTTGGATTACAGAATGATATCATAATATATCATCTTTCCTGATTATTTATCAATATCAAGGTCAATTATTTTTCCCTATTTTAGTATAATTACATCTGTACAAAACATATAACACAAGTCTGAAGACATCCTTACTCTTGCCGACAAATTTAGCTTATTTGTCAAAGATTTGCTTATCATGTGAACTAAAGGGCATTTACATTAACTTCATATATTTAATTTATGAGGATTCACTTATCTTCAGGCTGATCTGGTGCAATGCAAACAATATGTGAACATAAGCACACATGTAGACATACAACACACACATGCAAGTAGACATGAAAATGCAGTTTTTAAAAACCCAAAAGTTTTATACCTCTTTTAGGTTGTATCATTTGTCAGATTTTTTTGACTCTTGATCTGACTTTTTTCC
>NW_008338985.1:0-1544 GCF_000622305.1 Nannospalax galili | reverse complement strand
TGTGTACTGGAAAGTATGGTGAAGTGAAACAGTGTTAGTCAAATGTGAGAAAATGAATATAGTTGATATTGGATAAACTTTACTGAGTGTGGAAGTTACCATAGGTGGAGGGGAAATTTGCTAACACTAGTATGTTATTTTATTTATTTTGATTTCTTGAGACAAGGTCCTTCTCCATGCTCAGCTGATCTGGCACTCTCTACGTAGTCCAGGCTGGCTCCAGTCTCCCAGAGATCTGCCTGCCTCTGCCTCCCAAGTGCTGGGATTAAAGGTATCTGCCACAATGCCCCCTTAACTTTAGCATTTTAAGGGCACTTAACAAGGTGTTCATTTCTTTTTATTTCCAATACATGACATTTCTCCACAGCTTTCAGTGCTCTGTTTAAGATTCTGAATTCTTTTTGTATTACTCTCTAAATAATTAACTTTTCATTAGCTTATCAATTTATTATAATCTCTATTAAATCTTACTGAGAAAGTTTGAAGGGAACAGAAAAATATATTCCAAAGTGACAGATTATAAACTTACCAATAAAAATCTGTGATGTTGTTTTATTTTCTTCCTCAATAGCAAAATGTAAGAACTTGCTTTCTTTTCATAGTAAAATATGTTTATGGGCATTTTGAGTCTGGTGTGGGCATTATGCAGAAGTTGCTTTAGGGAACATGCTCTTTTGTATCAAAATACACCTGTAAAACATGTTTCTGCATTCATTATCATTGAACACCGGGCTCAGCATAAGACTGTAAATGGAAAGTGAAGCACAGTCCAGAGCCATTAGGTGCAGTGAAGACGCACACTTCTTCTAGGGGTGGCCTGAGGGTCCCGGAGGCCATAATAAAAAGGAATGAGTAGTCCTATAATGCAGCAACTGTAAAGGAGAAAGCATGCTGGCTTTTCAGAAAGGTATTTCCTGGCATTTTCTTCTGTGTCTGTGTCACAAAGGATGTGTAGGAGACTGACAATGGCAAGGACAGAGCATCCTTACTTCTATGCAATGATACACACAGTGCATGGTCCAAACGTGCTTTTTCAAGTGGCTTGTTGTAGTTGTAATTACCCTTACCCTGAGAATTTTAAAAAATATTTTAGTTATTATTTTTATTTTATGCTTTTGAGTGTATTGCCTGCATGTCAGTGAGTGGACCTTTGTTATGCAATGGCTGCAAAGGCCAGAAGAGGGCATTGGATCTCCTGGAACTGGAATTATGGACGGTTGTTAGCAGCCATGTGAGTGTTGGGAATCGAACCCGGGTCCTTTGCAAGAGCTGTCAGTGCTCTTAACCTCTGAGCCATCTCTCCAACCCCTTATACTAAGTATTACTGGACACACATAGATGTTAAGATTTGTGTTTCTATATGATATTGTTTGTTAGTTGGATCTCATTTGGAGTAAGCTTATATATTATACAGGGACAGGTAGACCTTATGTTCTTTAACTACTGACTGAATTTTAGAGGGATTTGCAAGAGTTTGTGTGTGTGTCTGTGTTTGCAGGTGCATGTACGTGTAGAGGCCAGAGGTCAGCCGAAGGTGATGGTCT
>NW_008338984.1:4538-6368 GCF_000622305.1 Nannospalax galili | reverse complement strand
CCTATTTTTTAAAGTTTCTATGAACTCTCTTATGATGACTAAGTCCTGTAGAGTTAGCAAAGACTTTCCCACAAAATTCACACATGCACACTTTCTCTCTAGAATGAACCTTTTGATGTCTTGTAAGGCTGGAAATATAACAAAATGTTTTGTTGCATTCTTCACATTTGTAGGGTCTCTGTCCAGTATGAACAACCTTGTGCTGGGTAACACCTGAAACGGTGGTAAAGGACTTGTCACATTCCTGACATCTGAAAGGTTTCTCTCCAGTGTGAACTCTTTGGTGTTGGCGAAGGAGTGTAGATCTTTTAAAAGCTTTGCCACATTCTTTGCATTTGTACGGTTTCTCTTCTGAATGAATTCTTTGATGTTTTCTGAGTTTTGTAGTAGAGTAAAACATTTTGTCACATTTGTCACATGGGTAGGATTCCTCTCCACTATGAATTCTCTGATGTCGGCTGAGGGCTAAAGGAAAATAAAAATTTTTACCACATTCATCACACTTGTAAGGGAAGTCCCCAGTATGAATGACCTTATGCTTAGTAAGGGAGTAATTATGAGCAAAGGCATTTCCACATTCTTCACACTTGTAGGGTTTCTCTCCAGTATGAATTCTCCTGTGTTTAAAAAGGATTGAGCGAGTACCAAAGGTCTTGCCACATTCTTCACACTCGTAGGGTTTCTCTCCAGTATGAATTCGTTTGTGTTTGGAAAGTGTTGAGTGGGTAACAAAGGCTTTGCCACATTCATTACACTTGTAGGGTTTCTCTCCGGTATGAATTCTCTTGTGTTCAGAGAGTTTTGAGTGAGTACGAAAGGCTTTGCCACATTCTTCACAACCATAGGGGTTCTCTCCAGAATGATTTCTTTGATGATGTTTAAGGGCTGAAGGAAAGTAAAAACTTTTGCCACATTCTTCACATTTGTAGGGTTTGTGTGCCGTGTGCCGTATCTTGTGCCAAGTCAGAGATGAATTACTTGTAAAGGCTTTTCCACATTCTTCACACCTATACGGTTTCTCTCCAGTATGAATTCTCTTGTGTTTAGAAAGGTTTGAGTGATCACCAAAGCACCTGCCACATTCTTCACACTTGTACGGTTTCTCCCCAGAATGAATTCTTCCATGCTGCTTAAGCACTGAAGCAGAGTAAAACCTTTTGCCACATTCTTCACATTCAAAAGATTTTGCACCCGTATGCCTTTTCTTGTGGGCATTTAGAGCTGAATTACTAATAAAGGCTTTTCCACATTCTTCACACCGGTAGGGCTTCTCTCCAGTATGAATTCTCTGATGTATAGAAAGTGCTGAGCGAGTACCAAAGGCTTTACCACATTCTTCACACCGGTAGGGCTTCTCTCCAGTATGAATTCTCTGATGTACTCTAAGATATGACACCCACATAAAGGACTTGTCACATTCTTCACATTTGAAGGGTTTCTCATCAGTATGAATTCTTTGGTGGGTTCTAAAGATGTGGTATTTGACTAAAGGACTTTCCACATTCTTCACATTTGTACGGTTTTTCTCCAGTATGCATTCTGTAATGTTTCCTAAGTGTTGAGTTCCCAGTAAAGGCCCTGCCACATTCTTCACATCTCTAGGGCTTCTCTCCAGTATGAATTCTTTTGATGTGCTCTAAGATATGACACCCACATAAAGGACTTGTCACATTCTTCACATTTGAAGGGTTTCTCATCAGTATGAATTCTTTGGTGGGTTCTAAAGATGTGGTATTTGACTAAAGGACTTTCCACATTCTTCACATTTGTACGGTTTTTCTCCAGTATGCATTCTGTAATGTTTCCTAAGTGTTGAGTTCCCAGTAAAGG
>NW_008338984.1:0-1121 GCF_000622305.1 Nannospalax galili | reverse complement strand
GTATTTGATATTCGGAACTCTTAATTTTACTCCTACAGACCTGTGTGGATGGCTAAAGTAACTTGTGTCTTGACATCCCAAGGCTCTTTTCTTTGCTCCAGAAATGTGACCAAAGATGGTTTAGAGAAAGCAAGACCTGTTTGGAGGAAAAAGATACATGACTGTCTGTGTAGTGTTCTCCTGAGAATTCACATTAGTATTCCAGTATTGGCCTTACAAGAAAAGAGGAGACATAACAAATTATTATAGAAATTAGGTCTTGAAATGTTTCCAAAGAGAAATTCGAATGCTTAGAAGTTTCTTCTCCTGAGCTTCATTTACAAGTAAAAATATTAAAAATAAAAGGAAAAACATTTTACTTGAACATGCATCCTCCGTGCCTTAGGCGACTGAATTTTTAACAGCAGTAAAGGACGCACACTTCCAAAACAGAGACTTGAAAACACGAGACGACAAATGTTTTCTCACCTATTCTATCCCCGTTTCTTTACGTAGGCATATGAATCTCCCTGAGTGAAAGCAAAGCTCTCACAAGACATTCTACAAAGGAGGAGGTTTGATGCTGACAGTGGATTAAGAATCTACTACAGGAGTGATCCTCACCAAGTAAAACAAGGTTGCTGTAATTCTCCAACATCACATCCTTGTACAACTTCCACTGAGCAGGATTCAGGCATTCACTCTCCTCTGGAGAGAAATCAATGGCCACATCACTGAATGACAAGGGTTTCTGAAAGACAAAGAAGTGAATGATACTACAAATTAAATTAATGAAAACATAATAACAAGAACAGCAAAGTCATCATGCGTTCGTGGACATAATTTTCATTATGCCGAACTGACACAATTTCTTGAATGCTAATTGGTGAAGGAGCGCGCAGCCCATTGTGTGTGCTCCATCCCTGGGCAGATGGGCCTGGACTGTATAAGAAAAGTAGCTGAGGGAATGGGGGAAGAAAGTCAGTCCCCAGCCTTTCTCCACGGTCTCTGCTTTAGATTCTGCCTCCAGGTTCCTGCTTTACATTCTTGCCCTGATTTCCCTCCGCGATGAACAGTGTCTTGGAAGCATGTGATGAAGTAAACACTTTTTGCCCCATGTTGCTCTTGGTCAGTGTCTTATC
>NW_008338983.1:0-707 GCF_000622305.1 Nannospalax galili | reverse complement strand
ATATCAAAGTTAACCAAGCTGAAAGGTGGGGAACATTAACAATGAGCATTTGCAAGTAAGAAGCTGTAAGAAGTTACTCAAAGAGCATTTTGAAGAAAAACAACTATATGTGTTAGAAATATCTTACACCAATGAAAAACTTGCTTTATTTTAACATGGCTTAAAACTGTTTTCTCTCAATTCCTCCACACTAGAAAGTAATAATCACTAGAAAGTAATAATCCTAAAGAAGTACCTAACAATAAAGCTTGAAAATATAAGATGTGAGTTAGTAGATACTAGGAAAAATAAATAGACCAATAGATAATTATATTTAATGATGGCAACACTCCTTTCTCAATAACTGGTAGAAGAAAGATGAAATCAATATATAACTTTATGATTATAGCCATATAATTCAACAATTCCCTGTCTGTATATATACCCTTAAAACTAAAAGCTACTTAAACATCAATGCAGAGCAGCACTGTTAATAATAGCCTTTTACAAAAAGGAATTAACCCAGTATCTACTAACTCAGTATCTACTAACTGAAGAGTAGACAGAGAAAATGTGGCATATACACATAACAGAATATTATTCAGGCAAAAAGGAATGAAATTCTGATACATCTTAAAGCACAGACAAACCATGCTTGTTTTTGTCTGTTTTGAGATAGTCTCCTTCTGTAGCCCAGACTGACCTAGAACTTGAGGCAATCATCCTGC
>NW_008338982.1:0-848 GCF_000622305.1 Nannospalax galili | reverse complement strand
TATAACAGAATGCAGGAAATCTGTTTGGGGTGCCATGGAGGAGTCATGGGTATTAGAGAGGTTCTAAATTTGATTAAGATTTATTATATGAAATGCCCAAAAACTCAATAAAATATACATTAAATATTTTTTTAAAAAGGAAATGAAGGTATAATTGTTAAAGAGAAACTTACTGTACACAATAGGAAAGGTGCTGAGGCCAAGGCCATGCCCATAAATGATTCCAATTTGTGGAATTACAAACTTACTTGAAAAGAGAGATACTGAACTTAAGTTCAGTTTGTCAGGTAATTTTTTTCCTGCAATGCCAAAAGTTACTGTTACTAATAAATGTTCTCAGCAAAGTTCCACCACAGTCATGGAGCTCAGGTTGGCTAAGGCTGTGTTCTCCACAGCTACAATGCCCTAGGATTCAGAATACTTTTATGGTCCAGTATACCAAAATGTTTGGGAAAACAAAATGGATATTATTCATCTGGGCAGTGTGAGGTGGGCCTAGAACTTACCTTGGACTGTACTATGTGTTATGATTTTATCTCCTCTAACTATAGTTTTGGAGAGGTTGAAAATTGGACAATCTATTATGCTGTGATGTCTGTCAGGCATTGTCCTTTGCTCTTTGATTCATATCATAGTGCCGCCAAACAGTTATTGTCACTTGGAACTGAATTCTGGACCCTACTCTAGGGTTTTTGCTCTCCTAGAGGTCCTGGAACCTCATTCAGACACTCTCCTCATGGCTCTCTCATTGTTTCCCACATTCCTATGAAGGACAAAATGCTTCTATGATTTCCTCTCCATCACATCATTATCAGAATAGAACATTTATGTCATTGAAGTGTCAACTT
>NW_008338981.1:0-286 GCF_000622305.1 Nannospalax galili | reverse complement strand
ATACACAAAGACAATTAGCCTTTGTGCCTGTTTATATATGGATGCTGAAAGGTTGATCTTAAGGAAAGCATGAAATAGTGGTGACCAGAGCCTGGGCGGGATGTGTGGAAGGGCAGGTGGGAGGGGGTGTTTAACAGGTGCAAGGAGGAAGTTGGAATATGTAGTTGTAGGAATGCTTCCAGTGTTCCAGAGCACAGTGAGACACTGTGCTGACAGCACTTAATTGGACATTGTAGTATAGTTCATAAATAATTTTGAATATCCATCCCTAATGCAAAGAAATAGT
>NW_008338980.1:0-3815 GCF_000622305.1 Nannospalax galili | reverse complement strand
CAAACTTGTACTAGTATTTTGGTTTGTGTGTATGTGACATTGCTGCACTTCTTGCAGGTAAAATTATTGGAAGGAGGAACAACTGTATTAGAGCAAGACAGAATGCACCATCACATAGCTGCCAGCACTGTAAATTGAAGTGTAGACAGCAAGAAAACACAATAATCTCAGAAGACACTAAATGTGAGAAGAATGCAACAAAGAAAAAGTTTTAAAATGTCCAGGCTGTGACTGAGATGATCAGAACAGACGATGGAATGCTGATCTATTCTCCCAGAGTTCTCATGTACCAGCTATGATCAAACCTGAATAATAATGAAAAAATACTCATTGTATATCATAAATTTTGTCAACATTATCATTCTTCTGCGAGCCCTGTATTGCATGAAGGCTCACAAACAAACCATTCTGTGTACCTCCATTGTCATTGCTCAATATCCGAAAGCACCTGGGATCAGTCTGTCTGCACAAGAGGAAGGGAAGAGTCTGGACCAAGCAGAAAAGCATCAGTGCGATAATCATGGTCATGTCAGGAAGCTGAGCCTGAGAGGGCTCGGAAAAGAAAGTGACATCACATGAGTACACAGGGTACAAAGCATGGTTTACTAATTTCCACACATGAAGAGTCCACCTACATTCCATGATTACTTTCTGTTCTGGGGGCTCCACTCGTCTGAGGAATCTGGGACTCTGACGCTTCACTGACTTAACACCTGAAGCCTAAAATTCAGGAGACAAAAACAAAATTGAAAATATACTTGTAGACCATCTCTTCTAGCCTCAGGTGCCATGATTTCACCCTCATCTTTGTAAGTCCCCAGGGAGGGGCATCGCTAAGGGAGATTTGGTCCTAAGCCTCTGGCAACAAAAACTCTGTATGAATGTTTGTAATCTGTCAGAAGATTGCATCAGGGTTCTAAAGGTAGAGCTGTGTTGAAGGGGCCTGAACATGCCCATGTAAGAGCGCATGCCAGTGCACTTGACATCATGTTCTGAAGTATCTAAATTGAGGAGGGGAAGCCTCACATACTCAGTGTCCATCAGGCTACAAGGAGTTCACTGTGTGGTCCATGCATGCCTCACACTAGTCTCCTGTGCAGAATTTCCAACAGCTCTGTTCTTTTTATATTACACAGAAAACTGAACCAATGACTACACTGAATTCACAAATGCCCAGTCACTCACTGTCAGTGTTGACAGTAATTGACATATTTGTGCTTTGCAACATGACTCTCCACCCTGTTCTACAGTTCCCATGGATCAGATGTCTGATGATCCTGTGCTATGGCTATTACATTTATTTCTTTCATTGTCATGTTTATTTTAGAACTGAACGTCAGCCTAATGTTTGCAGTTAAATTCTTAAGCTTTCACTTGATAAGTAAGGAAATTGTTTATTATTGTTCCATTCTAGAACACCACAATGACTGTGAAAGGCACCTCCTTCCTGAGACTACAGAGAAATCTGGAAAGACAGGAGGCTATGTTTGGTGTGAGCAGGTGCTGGGTATGAGAACTTGAGTCGAGGCACACAGGCTGGTCTTGAGTTATTTCAGACCCAGTTAATATTTTAAATACTTTCCATTTGTAAAACTTCTAGTTCTGATATGAAGTATCCTAGAAAGTGATATTAGTAGACATATAATACTAGATGGGAATAATCAGGCACGAGTGGAAAAGAAAATTCACAATTCAAGAGAGTTAAAAATTCCAGTGTACATTCCTGTGTATGTAGACTCATTGATGGTGTTTTATATTTTAATTATAGATTTAGTTTTTAAGTGAGGGCTGGTACTGTTGGGGATGGGAAGTCTCCTCTGCTTTTGCAAAATCCACCAGGAGTTTGTGATCTGGACCACCCTAGGGGAAAGCCCCTCATGTTCACACAGGTGGCTTGGGCTGTGTCCAAGCTCCCACACTGGATGTAAGCAAAGCTGTATCCTTTGACATGATCAATGGTGTGAATGCTCCCAAAGGGATCAAATTCTCTAGTCAGGGCCGCCAGTGAGGTGTTAGGTCCCAAGTCACCCACCCAGAGGCAGGTGGTGGATTTAGACCTGCCATAGCCGATCTTTATTGGGTTTCTGCCAATCACCCGGCCATCATTGCCACCTTATCCCTGTGGGCCATGTACAGGTTCTGGAACTTGAGAAAGGCTTAGGCACCATCCTGGTTGATCTTACAACTAGGATATAGTGAATAATGCTCCGATAAGCTGGAGTGAGATAGTGTCTCCATTTTATGACAATGTAGATACTTTGCATACAATACTGAGTGGTGCACTGGAAAATGTATTTGCCTGCCTTCCCTGGATAGCCAACACCTTAAATTGCTAGTTGTTTATATACGACATCCACTTGAATCATATGATAGTTTTCAAGCTATGAAATTTAATGTTTTATACATCAATATTAATTAGGATTTCCTTCCAAAACAGGTTCTTAAGAATCTAAGTAGTCTCATTTTCAAGAAAAGCCCACTGTGTTCTACAGAAGAGACACATTTTATCTCACAATTAAGTACATCATAAGCCTGCATTTATAAAAATGTTTTATACTATGCTCTTTGAAATTCTGCTGCAAAACCTAACGGCTCTCTCTAATTTGTGGATCCTAGCACCAAATACTGGATATGTACTCAAAGGAAATGAATTCAATATGGTCTAGAGATAACAGGCACTCCCTAATTATGGCAGCACTGTTTGAATAAAAAGCAATCAACTTAAATGTACTTTAACAAATTAAACAGTTAATGGAATGTGATATTTCCAAAGAATAAAATATAAGTGCATCATAGAAAAGAAGGAATCTTTTCAGACTTGAAAAAATGATTAAACTGATGTTCACTATATTATGAAAATGAAGATGTAACACCAGCACTACATAATCTCAGTCACAAGAAAATTATGAAAACTAGAGAGATGGTAGATCTTGAAGGTACAATAGTGGTTACCATTGAATGGCGAGGATATGGGGACAAATAACAGAAACTGTGTCATGGATTCACGGCTTAAATAAGTTGTTCTGTTTTATGGAAGAACAAGGTGAATAAAATTCTACCACTTGCACTTTAGACTTTGAGAAAACATGAACTTGGATATACTAACTAAACAAAAGGATAAAATTTTACATGCAGATATATTAGACTGACTACGTCAATATACAACGTACATTTAAAACAGTATATCAAGGGTACCTCATCTATATGTAAAGTATGGTGTCATCAGCAAATAAGCATTTCATTTCTATTAAAAGTTCTATTTATTTATTTACTTAATATAAAATTTTAATGTGCAAGAGCACTTTGCACATTTGTGTGTAAGTGCCTCCAAATGAGAAATGCCTGTGGAGGCCAGAAGAAAGTATTGGAACCCCTGAAACCAATGTTCAGTACAGTTGTTAGCACCATGCAGGTGCTACAAACTAAACCTGGGTCCCCTGGAAGAGCAGCCAGTGTTCTTATTCTCTGAAACATCTCTCCAGCCCCAAGAACAGACTTTTAAAATTCATAATAAACTATTTAGGAATTTCAGTCATTAAAAGACAAACTCACTTGTGCCTCCTGCACAGATTCTATTAAGCTAAGGAGATTCGTCAGTGCTGTTTCAGTTAACACCATCAGGCATTAGAAGTTGATGCTGTGGGTTAAATACAGGTGCTTCGGAAGGAAAGCTTAGTTTAGTCTCTATTACAATGAGTAAAAACTGTGTTGCTCTGCCTTGTTTAGGTAAGGAGGTGAAGCAGCTACATTCTCCTGAATGTAGTAGAAATTCTTGATCTTGTTGGCAGGGCAGGCCACATGAAGGCAGCAAAGCA
>NW_008338979.1:0-483 GCF_000622305.1 Nannospalax galili | reverse complement strand
GGAAACAGGGAGCCAGAAAGCTTTGGGGGCCAGGCTTGGTCTTTTCCTAATAACTTGTTCTATGAGAATCCCGTACTCCTCAACACCAGCATTAATCTCTTTTGAAAGTGCTGCTTCCATGACCTAATTACCCTGGACTTGTTGCCACCCCTAAACATTCCACCACCTTCCATCATTGACACACTGAAGAACATGTTTCTAGTACATGAACCTTTGGGGAACATTCTCAGTCCAAATCACAGCAGCCCCCTCCTGATCTAGCCTCCACACAGGAAACATTCCTTGACATCTACTTAGAGAAGCTTCTCTGACCATTCAGCGTGTGCTCATTTAGTTCAACATTGTATTAGTTTTTAACTTAGTTCAGTGTGGTATTGTGCATTTGTTTGCTGGTATGTTGCTTGTCTCTGTCAGAACTAATATCATGAATATGAGAGAGAGAGAGAGAGAGAGGTTCAGTCACTGTACAGTAGTTGGTATATA
>NW_008338978.1:0-332 GCF_000622305.1 Nannospalax galili | reverse complement strand
CTGCCCTCTCTGATGTGCACATGGTCATGTCACCTGCTCTTTGGCGTGTACCTGGTCGTGTCACCTGCTACATTTGACGTGTACATGATCGTGTCACCTGGCCTCTCTGCCATAAAAATTGTCGTGTCACCGGCCCCCTCTGATGGGCAGAGGGTCGTGTTACCTGACCCTCTGAGGTGCAGACGGTCATGTCACCTGCCGTCTCTGGCGTGCCCATGGTTGTGTCACCTGCCATCTGTGACATACACACGGTCGTGTCACCTGCCCCCTCTGACGTACATATGGTCGTGCCACCTGCCCCTCTGACGTGCAGATGTTCGTGTCACCAGTCC
>NW_008338977.1:0-1080 GCF_000622305.1 Nannospalax galili | reverse complement strand
AAGAAGAAGAAGAAGAAGGAAGAAGAAGAAGAAGATGGAAGAAGAAGAAGAAGAAGAGGAGGAGGAGGAGGAGAAGGAGGAGGAGGAGGAGGAAGAGGAAGAAGAGGAGGAGGAATAGATATTAAATCTTCCGTAAAAGTTTGATAGAGCTCTTGGGGTAAGTCTATAGCGCAGCCCTCTGTGCCTTGACTCCCCCAGCCACATTCACCCTTCCATCTTCCCCGCTGTTCTCTACTCCTAGTTTGGGTCCTGCACCATTCCTAGTCTTGGGTCCCCAGACACCAGGGGAACCAATACTGCTTCCTGATCCTTTTCACCCAGAACAACTTACTGCCTTCCTTGGGCCCCAGGAGCACCGCTTCTGGACCTGGCCCCACCCTCACCTCTCTCTGCTTCCCTGGACCTGCACCACCAGCTAACCCTCCTAGCCTGCTCTCCTACCCTCAGGCCTCTCTTGGGGTAAGTCTATCACGGAGCCCTCCACGCCTTGACTCCCCCAGCCTCATTCACCCTTCCATCTTCCCCGCTGTTCCCTACTCCTAGTTTGGGCCCTGTGCCATTCCTAGTCTTGGGTCCCCAGATACCTGGGGAACCAATACTGCTTCCTCATCTTTTTCACCCAGACCAACTTAGTGCCTTCCTTGGGCCCCAGGAGCACTGCTTCTGGACCTGGCCCTGCCCTCACCTCCCTCTACTTCCCTGGTCCTGCAACACCCCCCAGCCTCTTTCTGGAGCTGACAGCCTCTTTCTGGGGCTCCGAGGCTTACCTTTCCTCTCCCTGATCCTTTGCATCCAGTACAACCCAGCTACTCAATCCACTCCCTGGGAAATCTTGGGGCTTATTCCCACCCCATCTGCCTTTGCATCCCTGCGTGGCACGGCCACGGCCAGAGTCTCAGGTCAGTTCAACACCCAAGTTCCTGAGGCCAAAATCATTCTTAGAAGATTCCAGACCTAAGGAGAAAGTCTGAAAACTTCTGATCCATATTGGAATTGAGACACCGCAGAACTCCTGAAGACAAAATCAGTCCGGCCATGACAATATAAAATCAAAAAAGAGAACCAGAAGCTTAGACAAAC
>NW_008338976.1:0-357 GCF_000622305.1 Nannospalax galili | reverse complement strand
GTGTGTGTGTGTGTGTGTGTGTGTGTGTGTGCACGTGTGTGTGTGTATTTAGTTCTGTGTAATTTGTCACCCACAAGTTCATGTGGTCACTACCACACCAACATGTTCCATCACCACAAGGACTACCCAGGGTGCCCTTCTACAACTATGGACATCCCCTTCCTAACTCCTGGAAACTTGGTTCCATTCTTCATCTCTATGATTTTGGTTTTTTAATAATGTTTTATGCTCAGGATCATGAGCCTGGACTGTGTAGTAAAACAAACAAACAAACTCATATAAATGCCAAACAGCTAATCTCAAAAGGCTACATACCTTCTCTTGAGGTTTGCCTGAGTTGCTATCCTGACTTCATGC
>NW_008338975.1:0-295 GCF_000622305.1 Nannospalax galili | reverse complement strand
TGCAGAACCAGTGAACTTCAAAAAACAGTTCTCTATACTGTCTTTCCAGGGAGAATCCATGGAACCTATATTTTTAAACACTCCTTTTCAGTCACTATCACTTATATGAGTTTGGATATTTAAGAACAGATCCTTCAATAGTTTGGTAGATCTCTCCCTCTAGGTAATTTTCTTGTTATCATTGTGCAAAGCTCATGGCATTTACCCAATATAATGGCTGGAGAAGTCATACATCCCAGAGAGACCCCAGTCACAGTCATATACCTAGAATAATACAATTTCTTACAGCATGCTA
>NW_008338974.1:0-375 GCF_000622305.1 Nannospalax galili | reverse complement strand
TAGGGTTAGGGTTAGGGTTAGGGTTAGGGTTAGGGTTAGGGTTAGGGGCTGCCCAAAAGCAGTTGTTCTGCATTGGGATGGGATTGGTCCTCAGCCTTTGCTGCTGCTCCTTCTTCCTTGAAGCCACCCTCTTCACAAAACCCTTGTCCAGTTCTCAAGGCACAGCCATTGGGGGAGCAGGGAGCAGGGAGTTCTGAGACATACAGGATGCTAAGCCATGCCTCCCTGGTCATCCCGGGCCTTCTGGGTGAACTGGGCCTAACGTCTGACTTTGAGAGCAGCCACAGAGCCGGGGAGGGGGCAGGAAGAAAAGATGTCCTTTACGAGTTGGATGGGGAGGCAGGAAGCAGAATGGTGGGCTAGCTTTGATGGGCA
>NW_008338973.1:0-334 GCF_000622305.1 Nannospalax galili | reverse complement strand
GAAAACAAATAACAAAATACATAATTGAAAATATTTACTTACTCTTTTTTAATTATTTTTATTTTTTTTTTTATGTATATGTAAGTATTGCCTGTATGTAGGTAAGTGCACCTGTGTCGTGTAATGCCGGCAGAGGACAGAAGAGGTTGTCAGATCCCCTGGAACTGGAGTTACAGACAGTTGTTAGCTGCCATATGGGTGCTGGGATTGGAACCTGGGTCTTCTGCAAGAACAGCCAGTGTTCTTAACTACTGAGCCACTCTTCAGCCCCTTACTATGTTTAAAAAAAGATTTTCTTTTACTATAATATTGTCTATGCATGTGGATCTGTGTG
>NW_008338972.1:0-360 GCF_000622305.1 Nannospalax galili | reverse complement strand
AGACATAGTGTAGGATCATTAGGTTAGAGATTAACTACTAGAGGATAAGGACCTTTAGTAGTTTCACATGAAAATGCATAGGACAAGTAAGCAGGACAAGTATCTTTTGAGAAGAGACTAGAAAGCAAAACTCTAATGTAAAGTAAAGGTGAATTGCCTTTAGATTATTTGGAAATACAGTCTGTGGTGAACCGAGAAAATATGTGGTAGATTGACAAGAATTATGATGATGTACATCAGGCTTTTCTATCATCAGGATGGAGAATACACAAAAAGCCACAAAAGGAGGAAGTAGAGTGAAGAAGTAATCATTCAGTTACATTGCTTTTGGTATCTATTCTAATTTCCTCAGGATCTCTG
>NW_008338971.1:0-311 GCF_000622305.1 Nannospalax galili | reverse complement strand
ATTGGGAATGGGAGCATTTCCCTGTATTCTTTCTCCAGTTGCTTGTTATTGTATATAGAAAGGGCACTGAATTTTGTAGATTGATTTTATAACCTGCCACCATACTGAAAGTGTTGATCGGTTCTAGGAGTTTTCTGGTGGAACTTTTGGGATCTCTTAGGTACAGTATCATATCATCTGCAAAAAGGGATAGTTTGACCTCTTCTTTTCCAATTAGTACTCCTTTATTTCCTTCTCCTGTCTTTTTTTGCTCTAGCAAAAGTTTCAAGCACTGTGTTGAAAAGGAGTGGAGATAGTAGACATCCTTGTCT
>NW_008338970.1:0-399 GCF_000622305.1 Nannospalax galili | reverse complement strand
TCACATTGGATCATTGTGATGTCACATTGGAACAATGTGAAATCATATTGTCACATTGTCTTAGCACATTAGAGCAATATTATATCACGTAGAGCCATAGTGTTGGCACATTGGAGCATTGTGAAGTCAAATTTTAACATTGTGGTGGAACATTAGATTAATATAATGACATGTAGGTTGAAAGTGTTGGCACATTGGAACAATATAATTCCACATTTGAGCATTGTGAAGTCACAAAGTAACACTGTGAAATCAAATTTTAACATTGTGATGGCACATTGCATCAATATAATGGCACATAGGGTGATACTGTTGGCACATATGAGCATTGTTAAGTTACATTGGTGTATTGTGATGCCACATTGGAGCATTGTGAAGTCATACAGAAAGAATGTCATG
>NW_008338969.1:0-876 GCF_000622305.1 Nannospalax galili | reverse complement strand
TTTCCTTACTATGCCTCCATTCATCCCTTTTGAAATGGTAATGTATATTCACTTCAATGTAATTTGTCTTTTGATTTTATAGAGGCTTGCTGTTAAGATATTTACCTAAATCCACTTTGGACTGTGGACTTTTGAGTAGTATTGAGACTGATAATGACTATGGGGACTTTGAAAGTTGGACTAAATGCATTTTGCATTTTAAATGATCATGAGCCTATGGGGGCCAGGGGGTGGAATGGGGTTGTTTGAATGAAAATGTGCCCCATAGCCTCCAATTGTTTGGACATTTGGTCCCTAGATGATCGCGCTGTTTTGGGGGGTTTTAGACGGTGTGGCTATCCTGGAAGAAGCACGTCACTGGGGTTGGGCTTAGAGAGTTCTTAAGCCTTGCCAGACCTCCAGTCATCTCTTGCTTCCTGTGCCTGCATGATGATGTGAGAGCTTCCCTTCTACTGCTCCTGCTACAGCCACCTCCAGCCACCATGCCTCCATTCCATGACAGACTGTAATTCCACTGGAACCATAAGCTCAAATAAACTCTTGGTTCTATAAATTTCTAACACATGTACTAGCAATAAGCCTAATGAAAATTCTAGCCGTAGACCTAACCATAAACATAATCCTAAAACTAAACCTCCCCATACACTTAACCCTTAACCTAACACTAATCTTAAACTTAACCCCAACTGTAACGTTACCTTAACTTTAAACATGGATATGTAAATTAAACCGTAATGAACTATCACTTAATATCTGTTAGAATGCCTATTATATAAAAGATAATATGTTCTACAAAGGTTGTGGAGAAAAGAGAAAAACACATGCAGTAATTGCCACACTTTATCTCATTTTATTAATGAGGAAACTGAGGCACAG
>NW_008338968.1:0-1419 GCF_000622305.1 Nannospalax galili | reverse complement strand
GGGATCTGACACCCTCTTCTGACCTCCTGGGGCACTGCACAGCACGGGTGCGCTTACATGTAGGCAATATACACAAAATAAAAAATAAGAAAACATTTTTTTAAAAATATATGGGTTATGGCTAGAGAGATGGCTCAGCAGTTATAGCACTGCTTGCTCTTGCAGAGGACCCAGGTTCGATTCCCAGCACCCACATAGTAGCTAACATCCTTCTGAAACTCCAGTTCGAGAGGATCCGATGCCCTCTTCTGACCTCCACAGACGTTGCATGACATGGGCACACTTACATACATGCAGGTGATACACTCATACACATAAAATAAATATTAAATATATATATATATGGGTTAAACCTATTCACATTTACCTAGAACTTAATCCCCAGTATAAAATTTATTCTCACATCTGTTTCTGCATTTAGTCTTTTACAATATATTGTTTTGACCAAAATATCTGTAATAATATTGTGCAGGTGTGAAGAATTGTAATAGCCTTTCCATGTAATTGTGAATCTTCTTAATACTCTACAATATTGAACAACTGACAACAAATGCTAATGAGGATGTGGGGAAAGAGGAGCCTTTATTCACTGCTGGTGGTTATGCAAACTAGTAGAGCTCTTACGGAAATCAGATGGAGGCTTCACAAAAAATTAAAAAGAGAATTGCCGAATGATCCAGACATCACTCCAGGGTGTGCACCCAAAGGACTTCATGTCCTACCACAGAGGCACTTGTACATCCATGCTTATTGCTGCTCTTTTCATAATAGCAGGGAAATGGGGCCAGCCTAGATGTCCATCAGTAGGTAAATGGATAATAAAAATGTAGTACATAATATACAATGAAATTTTAGTCATCTGTAAAGAAAAATTAAATTATAAAATTTTCAGGAAAGTGGATGGATCTAGAAAGTATAATATTAAACAAATGTTCTGTCTCACGCAGAGCCTAGCCTGTAATGTACACATGTATAGCTATAAATAGGTATAAATGTGAGTAAAGCCTCAAAAAATAGAAAGGAGACCAAGAGTGGATAAAAATAACTACTGAGGAAGGCCGGGTGGAGGTGGGAGGCAAAAGGACACATGAGACATGACAGAGAAGAAGTGTTAGTTTCTGAAGTATGGCTCAAATGTGAAATCTGAAACAAAGTTAATGAACTTTTTATACTCCTGTATTAAAATTCATTGATGTGGAGGCTGGAGAGATGGCTCAGCAGTTAAGAGCACTGGCTGCTCTTGCTGAGGACCCCAGTTCAATTCCCAGCACCCACATGGTGGCTAACAACCACCTGTAATTCCAGTACCAGGGGATCTGACACCGTCTTCTAACCTCTGTAGGCATTGTGCTACATGGGTGCACTTATATGCCGGCAGTATACTCATACACATAAAATAAAAATAATAAATAAATATAT
>NW_008338967.1:0-311 GCF_000622305.1 Nannospalax galili | reverse complement strand
TTACAGACACATACACACATATAAACACACACATACACACAGATACACATACACACACTTACACACAAACATACAAAACACACATACACACACATATACAAACATATACACACACAAACACACACATACACTCACATACACACACATACGAACAGACATACACCCACATACACACACATACACACACACATACACAAACACATAGATATATACACATACACACACATAAACACATATACACACACATACACTCACATATGCACACACATACACACATATATACACACATACACATATACAGAAATACACAC
>NW_008338966.1:0-339 GCF_000622305.1 Nannospalax galili | reverse complement strand
GTGTGTGTGTGTGTGTGTGTGTGTATTTCATACAGAACATCCCAAACAATCGAACTCATCTTTAGGCCAGCATCTCAAATAGCACCCTCCCCACCCCACTAGAGTCCATATACACTGTCATCCCTGTTACCAACCACTAAGTTGTCACTGTTGCCAGCCATTTCCCAGTGCAAGTCCATCCACTGAGTCTAGTCAGCCGATCAAGAGTTCCTTGTTTTAGGAAGATCAGCTCTTCCTCATCTAGCAGCAATCAGCTTCCAACGTTCCTTTAGATACAATTGGAGTCTGCTCTTCATTTTCCCAGTTCTATGCTGGGATACTGTCTGGGAGGCTATGGGG
>NW_008338965.1:0-225 GCF_000622305.1 Nannospalax galili | reverse complement strand
CTTAAGACGTATTTGAGTGTTGTGATATCATATTGGTGCATTGTGATAGCATAATGGGGAGATGAGTGCACATTCAAACATTCTTATTACATATAGAAGCAACGTGATGGCATATTGAATATTGTTGTGGTACATTGGGGTACTGTGACGGCACATAGGGATATTATGATGACGCATTGGTGCACTGTTATGGCACACTTAGCATTGAGATGGCACATTTGAGCA
>NW_008338964.1:0-286 GCF_000622305.1 Nannospalax galili | reverse complement strand
ACTTATCATTTTTTTCAAACACAATGCCTAAACTGACAGAAGGAGACCCGAAAAAAAAACAGAACTAAAACATAATCTTTTTTTTGCTGCCATTTTTCAGATCTTCAAGGGTTGTACATATTGCCTCAGACAGCTGACTGGCCATATTTTCCTCCCCAACAATATCTGTTGATTCTTGGGTTGAAAAACAAAGGTGATGGGAATACTGTATTTTCATCATTTCACCCTCCCTCTCCCCACTCCAACTTCTCCCACACCCCCACTCCCTCTCAATTTCTTGTCCTCT
>NW_008338963.1:0-483 GCF_000622305.1 Nannospalax galili | reverse complement strand
CTGCTTTCAGAAGAGAGAAGTAGAGACAGAAGTAGAAAAAGAAAGAAGATACTCAGGCTGACCTCCCCCAAACGGGTCAGTCAACAGCCTCGACTAGAACTGCAATTGTGGTTTCTGGTATAGTCATTTTTACCGCCGCAGTTACCTTCACACCTTCAGGCCCCGGACTCAGCTGGAGCTGGACTCCGGCACATCGCTGTGTTGGGTTCCTCCTCATTTTCCAAGGCTGGACTCTAGAGTGATGGATTCAGGATTTGCTTTCAGGTATTTTGATAGCTGTTGGAGTGGGTAAAATCAGTGTCATTTCCCTCTCAAAGGCTTCTAGATAGGGGGAGAAAAGAAATTTATCCATCATTTTAGAACAATAGCTGGTTGTCTCCCTTAGCTACAGGTGGGCATTATAGTTGGAGACCAACATTTGCAGTCTTACAACTAAGCAGCACTTTCTGATTAGGAACAAAATCATCAATGAGAAATAATTGT
>NW_008338962.1:0-694 GCF_000622305.1 Nannospalax galili | reverse complement strand
CAATACCACACACATCCCTCCATGTTCAGCAGTTATTAAGTCCAGTGTTCTGTTGTGGAGCACAACCCTGGCGAGAGAGTTCATTTGTCGTTGGACAGATTCCAGGCTGTCAGTCGTGGATGCCATTGCCTGACAGGCTGTCAGTCGTGGATGCCATTGCCTGGTCCAGCTTGTCTCGAAAACCTCCCGCCAGGTGCTGGGTTTGTAGCAGCGCCTCCAGCACCCAGGGACAGTGCAAGTCCGATCCCTACCAGCAAAGGGATGAAGATTTCTCTCCACTGGCGGCTGTGTAGGAGGAGAGTGGCTTTCTCCTTTTCGAGTAGGTACACCTGGGGTGTAATCATTACTGGTACACAAAAGGTGGACAAAGAGAAATTACAGTTTTGGGCTTTTCCTTTGCACCATAGGAAAAGAGGAAGGGTGACGCGTGCTGTACTGGAGAGAGTAATGTGAGGCATTTGTAATGAGTAGGCTTACTCTTGCTGGAAATGCAAATTGGATAGTTAGCCAGTTGTTCGAATAAGGGGATATCCACTAGTTGAGAGTCAGTGAAATCTTTTTTTGTTCCTGGGTAGAGAAGGGTGATATTAACTGGTACTGCTGTCAGTAAAGTCTATTGCTGGATGCACAAAAAAAGCAGAGGCTGGGGTGGGTGGTGAAGGGAAGAAAGTTAGCAACATACTGAATGTACTTG
>NW_008338961.1:0-297 GCF_000622305.1 Nannospalax galili | reverse complement strand
ATTAGAATTCCAAGTAATGAGTGAGGGGAATGGTTGGTGAGCTTGGGGTTTTGCTGTATAGAGCTCGGTGGTTCTCAATTCTTATCTGACCTGAGAATCTTCTGGAAAGCAGGATCCTGAGTCATACACTCAGAGATTTTGATACATGAATCTTCATGTAACATCAGGAAGCCCTGTGCCTGCCAAGCTGTCAGGAACTGTGGCTGTGGTCTGAGAAGCACAAATAGAGAGCCGCTGTGTAAACAGGCCATGTATTTCTGAGATGCTAATAGGAAACATAAGCATTTATTAATATGA
>NW_008338960.1:0-1173 GCF_000622305.1 Nannospalax galili | reverse complement strand
TGAAAACTCGAGATCACTTCAAAGTCCCTGGAGAAATGTTATTTTATTATAGTATAATCTGAGTCTATTACATGTTCAAGGACACGTTTAATAAATATGTAGATTTACAACAGTAATGTAAACTAGTTTCTAACAGAATCTAATGAAAGGCAGCTGTCATCATTAAAAAAGTAGGAAATAGCAACCATTTAGATTGAAATAGCTTAGGAGCCTCGCTATCTAAGCAGGTTGCAATTCAGTCTCAGATTGAAATAGCTCTTTCTATTCAATTTGTGGGGGACGGAGGACAGGTTATAACACAGGGTAGATGAAGAAAGAGAACTTAAGAGGCCAGGGCCACAGCTCAGTAGTAGAGCACTTACCTAGCAGGTACAAACCCTGCAGAGACTCCAAAAGCTGGAAAGCAGAGGCAAGAGGATCTAGAGTTTCAAAGACAGCCTCAAGCTACAAGAGACCCTGCTTTTAAAAACAACAAAACACAATAATATGAATAAACATGCCAGCAGTGTGCTATGACCAAGTAAATACACAAACACAAAAAAAAATTTTTGAGGGGAAAGGGGGATTCGTGTATCCCAGACTGCATTCAATCGAATTTCTGATTGGTGACAGGTTCATTCAGTGCTGGGGAATCAAAACTTGGTCTGTGTGCATCCTAGCAAGAATTCTATAAATTGAGCTAAATCCCAACCCCAGGCAAATCAAATATAATAATCTCAGCAACCATATTATAGGAAGTAGTATTCTTGATTTTACAGTTGGAGAAACAAAGGCTTAGAAAAATTAAGGCAGTACACGAGAGCTGCACAGCTGTTTTAAGGCAGACTGAGCAACAGAATCCAAGCAGTCTAGCTTTGGGTCCAGGCCCTGAATTAGGAGGCTTAGGATATGCTGGATACTACATACACAGAACTGGGATCCCAGGTCATGGAGCTACTTGAAGGCATGGCCTAAAAGCTCTGGGTTCTGAGCATCTACCTATCCTACTCAGTGATGAGGGCTCATCTCGAAGACACTGGACCTGTGTGTGGGAGAGTCTTAAGACATACTTGGCTCCATATAAAAGTTCTCCTTCCCACAGACTCTCCAAGAACGAAAGAGACTCCTGGCTGGCATGACGGATCCACTATTGCCAGAGGAGCAACACAGAGTCCCTACCACCATTGATTCCTG
>NW_008338959.1:0-250 GCF_000622305.1 Nannospalax galili | reverse complement strand
AAGGTGGCACGGCTTAAAGGCAAAGCTGCCGTTGACCTCCTGATGGGAGGGGTACTCACAAACTCTGCGCGTTCCAGGAGCCGCATGTTCGGGCGCCAGCTGCAGGGATCTCGCCCTCTCTTCGCGGATCATTGGCCACAGGCCCACGAGGGCAGGGAGAGCAGAAGCGATGAACGGGGTCAGAACGGCCAGTGAGCATTGATGGAAGAAAGCCCTTCTGGGGAGGCTGGTCCTAGGTGCAGTGAAACAG
>NW_008338958.1:0-232 GCF_000622305.1 Nannospalax galili | reverse complement strand
CCTCACCCAAATTCTATCTTTTGACAATTCCAGAAGAAATGCTGAAGAAGAGGAGGAGGAGGAAGAGGAGAGGGAGGAGGAGGAAGAAGAGGAGGGGGAGGAGGAGGACGAGGAGGACGAGGAGGACGAGGAGGAGGACGAGGACGGGGAGGAGGAGGAGGAGGAGGGGGAGGAGGAAGAAGAAGAAATGCTTAATCAGAAACCCTAAAGGAAGATGAAATGTTTTCCTGGG
>NW_008338957.1:0-470 GCF_000622305.1 Nannospalax galili | reverse complement strand
TCCTCTTCCAGTGTCTTTCTTCCTCACTTCACTTGAGATGATCCAATTTTAGGTCTGCTTTGCTTCCATCCCTTACTTTAGGCCATCTTTCCTGCCCTGCAACTAGCTATGGATTCCTTCTATAGGAAAAATGAAAATGCTCCAGGTCACTCTCCCTCTTCTCCTCTGATAACCATTCTTCTGTTTCTGCACCTATTCACAATTGTTTAGTTGATTAGGTCTTTGCAAGTCTGCATTCTTCAGACTTGAAGCAAAATTTCTCTTCTTTCTATACCTTTTTAAACATGATTTCCTTAACACTTTAGGTTGCCCAGCATCTTGTATTTCTTTAATTTTCTCTAAAGCTTTCTTCTCCCTGCCATGTGGCTGTCAATCCACCATGTGTCTGAACTGCATTCAGGTTGTAAATCTGCATTGCATCATGGCTTTGTCCTAATGCTTCAGTTGGGTAAATTCTTTGATAAATGAGA
>NW_008338956.1:0-479 GCF_000622305.1 Nannospalax galili | reverse complement strand
TAAGAAATTGGCCTAATTAAAAAATTTATTTTTATTTTATGTGTATGCCTGCATTGCCTCTATGTGCATAAGTGCACCTTTGTCATGCAATGCCTGTGGAGGTCAGAAGTGTCTGTCGGATCCCCTGGGACTGGAGATACAGACCGTTGTTAGCTGCCATGTGGGTGCTGGGATTCAAACCCAGGTCTTCTGTAAGAATAACCAGTGTTCTTAATCACCAAGCCATCTCTCCAGCCCCATAATTTCTTTTTTTTTGGTCTTTTTGAGACAGGGTCGCCCTGTAGCCCCAGCTGTCCTGGAACTCACTATGTAGACCAGGCTGGCCTTGAACTCGCAGAGATCTGCCTGCCTCTGCCTCCCGAGTGCTGGGATAAAATGCGTGCGCCACCACTCCCGGCTAACTCGTAATTTTTTTTTTTAATGCTCATACACTATGTAGAGAAAATCACTAGAGGGTGAGATTCCACAACACCACAGCA
>NW_008338955.1:0-692 GCF_000622305.1 Nannospalax galili | reverse complement strand
TTTGAAAATATTGGTGGGCGATATATCAAAAGGCATAGTTCAGTGAATTACTGTAGAATGAAGAGACATTGCAAAGCACTTCAGGTCAGGAAATGGATTACTCCAGCACATGGAAGGTCACCTGGCCCTCTCCCAGTCAAGATTCCCCCTGTCTCCAGTTGTCTCTGAAATGACAGTTGTTTCCTCTGTGTTGCTTCCCACCCACTTTCAGCAAATCTTTCTTAACTTACTGAGGGAGATTCTCACTCCAGTTGCCCAAGCTGGCTTCGAACCCATGATTCTCCTGCCTCTGCCTCCTGATTTGCTGGGATTACTGGAGGGCACCACAACATTTGGCTTAAATAATTTTCAAGTACTTTTTTTAATAACTATAGAGAATTTGGGGGTACTATACAAAGTTCCATGTGTCCACTGATCAGATATCATTAATGTGAACACTTTCTCTTACCAATGTCATTGGTCAAAGTCAATGTTAACATTTAAACATTACTATTCATTAGACTGAGTACTACTGAAATTCTACCATTTTTTTCTAGAACTCTTATTTAGGATCCAATTTAGGTAATATCTAGCTCCCCTTACTAAAAGAAAATAGTTTTTGAAATAAAGTGATCTAGGAAACCTCTGAATTTAGCTCCCTGTGACTATATTTTGAATACTACTTAACACAGGTGTGTTGTGCTATTAATACA
>NW_008338954.1:12852-13502 GCF_000622305.1 Nannospalax galili | reverse complement strand
TTGGGAGCTTGTATCTAATCCTTAAAAGATTTTAGGATTACCTCTTCGGGGGGGGGGGATGTTAGAGCACCCAAAAGCCCCATAAAAAATGAATAAATGAAAGAAGAAAAAAAAACAAGAAAGAGATGGGGATTCATGGAGGGTGTTGGAAGGGAGGGTGAGGGCATGGATTTGAGCAAAACACCTCATATGCATGTATGAAATTCTCAGTAAAGTTTTTGTAAAAGTTTGAAAAAAAAAGTTTACTACATCACTTCCCAGATATATTTAAAGCTATTTCTTACCTTTGAAAGGTAAGTCATCCCTTGGTATCTGCAGGTGATTGGTTCCCAAAGATACCAAATATCCAAGAATGCTCAAGTCTCTTTCAAAAAATGACATGCTCCTGTGTTTTAAATCATATACAAACATTGTAAATTTATTTGTGCAATGTAAATGTTGTATGCACAGTTGTTATTCTTGTTATATAGGGAATAACAACAAGAAAAATAACTTGTATGGGCACAATTAAAAATATTTTTAGCCAGGAGTAGTGGTGCATGCCTTTAATCCCAGCACTCGGGAGGCTGAGGCAGGCAGATCTCTGTGAGTTCAAGGCCAGGCTGGTCTACATAGTGAGTTCCAGGCCAGCTGGGACTACAGGGAGACCC
>NW_008338954.1:12241-12820 GCF_000622305.1 Nannospalax galili | reverse complement strand
GGAGGAGGGGGAGGAGGAGGAGGAGGAGGCAGCAAAAGAGAAACACAAAGAGCCAAATATTTTCACAGATAAATAGATAAGGAAATTACAATATCGATAATAACAAAAACAATTAAGGGCATTTTGCTGGTTTCCCTTTTTCTAAGCCTATTGAAAAAGACTGAAATCACATGAAAAGAAGAACCATAAACTATGAAGAAACCAAAGCAGTGAAACAGGCAGTTAATGCTGATTGTATTAGACTGTGTGGATGTAGAAATATAGAAGTTTCATGCAAACTATTGAGTTTTAATTTTGGAAGATACAAAAGATATGCTGAATGACATAATAAATAGAATGTCCATAAAAAGTATCTGGCATTCATGTAGGAAAAACATTTATAGGCATAAAATGAGAGGAAGGAAGGGAGGGAGGGAAGGGGGAGGGAGAGAGGATGGAAGGATAGAAGGAAGGAAGGAGGGAAGGAGGGAGGGAGGGAGGGAGGAAGGAAGAGAGAGGAAGGGAGGGAGGGAGGCAGGAAGAGAGAAGGAAGGGAGGGAGGGAGGGAGGGAGGGAGGGAAGGAGGGAGGGAGCAAAAAG
>NW_008338954.1:3130-10690 GCF_000622305.1 Nannospalax galili | reverse complement strand
AATAATAAAAAAAAAATTAGAATCTTTAAATAACCCCACAAAACTAAATAGCTATCATACCCCAGTGGTGACTTTTGCTTTACTTCCCTCTCATGTGACTATTTTCAGAATATCTAGAAAAATCTTGACAGCTGGCATTCCATTACAGAGCCAGTGTGTTAGGAGATCTTGAAAGGCTCACACAGAGTCTTGCTGTTCTTCTACTCAGCTTCCAGATGTAAGAGATTTCATTGAAAGCTAGTTAGAAATAAAATTAGGGGGGCTGGAAAGATGGCTCAGTGGTTAAGAGCATTGACTGCTCTTGCAGAGGACCCAGGTTCAAATCCCAGCACCCAAATAGCAGCTAACAACTGTACGTAACTCCAGTCCCAGGGATCCGACAGCCTCTTCTGTCCTCCTTGGGCATTGCATGACACAGGTGCACTTACCTACATGCAGGCAATAGACGCATACACATAAAAATAATAAAACATTTTTAGAAATGGAGAGAGGACAGGAAGTGTACGGAGAGCTAGGGTGCTGCAGTGGGTGTGAAAGGGAGTGGGGCAGGGGTATGAATATGATCAAGTACAATGTATAAATTCTCAGAGAATCAAAAAGTATCATTTGTAAAAAGTATAACAAAACCAACAATATAAAAGTTCTTGATTCTTATATTCTTAATTATTTCCTTTTGTTTATTATATTTATTTGAAATACAGCTTACAGTATTTATTCTTCTTAACTTACTATAAATAATTTCCCTTTAATATGTCAATTTCATTAATACTTCACATCACACCAGGAATGGTGGTGCACACCTTTAATCCCAGCACTTGGGAGGCAGAAGCTGGTGGATCTCTGTGAGTTCCAGGCCAGCCTGGTCTAGCTAATTCCAGGACAGCTGGGGCTATAGGGTGACCCTGTCTCAAAAAAACAAACAAATAAACAAACAGTAGATTCCAACAATTCTCCAAAATAATAAATTTTAAAATTATTTGACAGAATTGTTTTCATCTACTAACACAAACTCTGTGAAAGAAGAAAACGGGATCGATAATGAAATAGAAACTATGTCATTATAACCCAAGATTGTATAAAAATTTAAAACCCTCTCAACTGTAGCCCTGTGCACAGAATAATGGACTGTGAGTAACTTCTGTTCTACTTCTAGTTTCCCGGGGAATCAGTTTAAGTCTCATTTTAAAACACAATGTATTGTGCCGTTTCCCACAGGACTAAAGATGATTTGGTGTTTGAAGTGGGAAGTGTTTATAGTGATGCAGTATAATTAATAAGTTCAAATTTAATTTCCATTGGAAAAATAAATCATTGCAGGGTTTTGGTGTAACATAAAAAAAAACAATAAATTCACATAAAGAAGCAGGATGTTTAGATAATGAACTTTCAAGAATATCAGATGTCCAGCATTTGAAATACTGAATGTCCATCGTATGATATATTAACCTTTACACATAACATCTAAACCAAAACACCATTTTAATAAACATTTAAAAAACTTATTGTGTGTGTGGTTTATCTTTGTGTGAGGGTAAAAACATGCACTTCGTGGCGGGTTGTGGAGAACCCAGGACAACTTTGTGACCTTAATTCTCCTCTTACAGCTTTTCATGGGTTCCAGAGATCAAACTAATGACATTGGCCTTGCCCAGTATGTGTGTTTACCCACTGACCCATCTGACTGTCAACTGAAAATTTGAATTTCATCGTATAGAATTATCAAAGAGTAAATATTTTCAATACAATGGTCATTAAATTAAAGTGAAAATTTTTCATGCATAGAGGACTGAAGACCAGAAAGAAGATTTTGAATATGGAGATGTCTGTACATTTTACAGCGATAACCTTGGAGATTTAGGAAAAGCAAATAAAGTAGTGAAAATGTTTAGCAAAAGCATGAAAGGAAACGTGCATTGTTGCTTATCAGTGGTTTTGGTAAAATACTTTGACCAAGGTAACTTATAGAAGGAAGAGTTTATTTGCTTACAGCTTCAGAGAGTTAAGAGTTCATCTTGGGAGGAAGGCTTATAGCACCACAGGTTCTTTGGACCAGAAAGCTGAGCCCTGATCTTCAAGCAAGCACAGGAAGCAAGTGACAGCAAGCTAGCCAGAGGCTGAGGAAGGCTAGAGGCCCCAGGAGCAGCACATACAGTGCCACCAACTGGGGAGGGTACAGAAAGTTTCAGATACTTTAGCTAGTGGGACACTTCTCATTCAAATCACCACAAAATGTAAATATTTCCAGATTCTCAAGATAAAGTACATGGACTGAAAATTCATATAGCCGCAGCCCTGGGTCTAGTGGAGAAAACATTATGACTTCCTCCAACTTTCTAGCCTTTTCCTTCTTTAAAATTTCTTAAAATTGAGATATTGTGTATTTAATACAGAAAGTCATAATGACCGTTATACCCGCTCCCCTATCCGCAACCCCAGAGCCCCCCTCCTCAACTGTATTTCATGTGTTCGGTAATTTATATTAAGACCTATCAAGTCCAGTTAGTGTTCCCAGATGTCCCTCAGTGCAAGATCAGTCACTGAGGTCAGTCTATCTAGAGCCACTGCCTTAAAGAAGATCAGCTCTTCCCCGCTCAGGGATAATCAGTTACCTAATAGTTCTTTGGTTAACATGGGGGCCTCCTGGGCACTTCAACAGTTCTACGCTGGGTTTTTGTCTACCAGTGTTTGCATGGATCTTGTACATTATGTCACCATTGCTATAAAATCATATGAGCAAGTTCCCAGGAGCCTCCCATGACTCTCACAATACCTCCGTCCCTGATTCTGCAATGATCCCTGAGCCAAGAGTGGGTGGAAATTTAATATGGGAGTCCTGTCCATGGACCCACAGTCTGCAAACTCTTAATCTCTATGCTTTGGCCATTTGTGGCCCTTTCTGTTCACTGCCCTTGTTTGCATGAGACAGCTTCATTGATGAGAGTTAAAAGATGCATCAGTGTTCTCTCTACCCCTTGTTCCACGATGTTCCATGAGCCTTAGGTATAGAGTTCCACTGTAGATGTGTTACTTGGGTTTGGACATTTTACAAACACTTATTCTCTAGGTGTGACCAGTTGTAAAACTCTATAACCGTCTCCATCTGTTGCAAAGAAGCATCTTTGATGAGTGGTGACTGCCACACTTGTCTGTAAATGTAAAGATTCATACGTAGCACATAGTAAGAAATTACATTTCTCTATGGATATGACAGCCTCAGAATTATCTTTAAGATCTATGGCCTCTCCAGTCATGTGTATTTGGCTATGTTTACAGTATCACACACGAGTACAATCCCACTGAGTGGACTGTAAGTCCAATTAGGTAGCTGTTCATTATGCCTAAAATAAAAGTGCCACTACTGCCCCAATGTAGTATGTTGACCTGGTTTGGTGATTAGGCCTTAAAGCTGGGGTTGGACCACATTTTGATGTTCTCCTTTAACAGCCTGCATAGTTTTCTCTAAAACTGTGAGGCTAGTCTTCAGGGAGGTGGCTTCCAGATCAGTTCCAGCTCCACTGCTCCTAACCTTGTGTCCAAAGCTTGTCCTGTCTTCAGCAACAGGGTCTTACCTTCAAGTGCTGGGAGGCTGTCAAGGGCTCTGGCAATAGCCTGTGTCATTTTGGGAGTCTCTTGGATTATGCTCAGCAACAACTCAAAGGGAGGTATTACCTCTGTGGCACTGTTTCTTGTTATACAGCCTTCAACTAAACACATGGACTCATGTAGAGATATTGTATGTGTAATTTTCAGTAGGGTTTTGAACTAATACGCTTCCCTCTAGTTTTTTTATACCAGCTAGGCAGTATTTATCTCTCCTCTCTCCCTCTCTAACCCTGCCTGCTCCCTCCCCAGTTAAAGGACCCCCATATTCCCTATTTCAACCTTGATAATACCTGTCTCCTATGCCCCCCCACCACGTGAGCACCTTCTCCTTTATTCCCATAGTTTCTTGTACAACATTCCCTCCCTGCCTCCAATTTCAATACCCTCATTTTATCCATTTGCCCCTTGGTAACACTTGTCTCCTACCAAGCTTCCCTCTCAGGCTCCTTCTTTCTCTTTACTTCCCTGGACTCTCATTTTCCTGGCAATTACATCAGGATATATACTCACATATAAAGATATGGTGCTAGGATTCACAAATGAAGGAGAACATACATCGCTTGTTTTTATGAATCTGTTTTAGTTCACTTAGTATAACAGTTTCTAGTTCCAGCCAAGGTTTAGAGCTAAATGGAGAAAAACTAAAAACATTTCCACTAAAAGCAGGAACAACACAAGGATGACCACACTCTTCATTCTTTTTAAATACAATACTCCATGTCTTGGAACAGTTAAGATACATGAAGGAGGCAAAGGAGAAACAAATAGGAGAGGAAGGAGTCAAAGCATCCTTATTTGCAGATGAAATTCTGTACATAAAAAAATCATAAAGACTACACCAGAAAACGTCTAGAGAGCTGATCAACACATTCATCAAACAAGTAGGATACAAAATTAACACATGAAAACCAGTAGCCTTGGTGTATAGTAACAACAAACAAACTGAGAAGAAACCAGAGACACAGTCCCGTTCACAATACTTTCACTGCTGGTGAGGACGTGGGTTAAGAACACTTGATCACTGCTGGTGGGAGTACAAACTGGTATGGAAACTGCAGAAGTCAGTGCCATGAAGGGTCCTCAGAGCTAGATGCAAACCTCTCACATGATCAAGACTGGCCAGCGCTGGGCATAGACCGTACATTTTTAAGGAAATCCTTTTCATTTTCAGCTTACACAGTGGAAGAGAGGATTTCCCTATTTATTTTGTATACTAACATTACCAAAATTATATGAAATTCCATTCAAAATCACCTTCCAAATAGTAGGACAATGTCAGACACCCACTACATTCATTTGAGGAAAGAAAACAAGATTCAGAGAAAATTTTACTAGTGAAGTATGAAGTGAACTGTTCATAATTTCCTGTGGAATTCAGAGTTGAAGGTGGTATGAACTAGAAGGGATAAAGTGACATGTGGAATGTTCTTGAAGTACATACCTACCTTACAAATTAACCAATACCATTTCCAATAAGTAAAGTACATATTTCACAGTTTCTGACAGAGGGGAGCAGAAATTAATAAAAACACAATCATGTGATGAGAAAAACATGGAGCTACAGCGCTGACAGACAGCAGGCATGGGAGGGAAAAGGTCCATTTTCAAATGTGCCTGGACACAGGCAACTCTCATAAACACTACTGACGTTCAAACAGATGGCAAGTTAACAAGCTGGAAAAGAGCATTTTGGGTTCCTTGACAAAAACAAAAAAATACTGTTTCTGGTTTTCACTGTGGCAACGATTCAGAGATGACAGTACTAGTAAATAAAAAGGAAATACTGACACTTGGAATATACCCAAAGAAGAAATATCTTAGGAATTCATTTGCAGCCCCAAGAGGATTTATCATGAAAGAGAGACCTAAGTTGCTGTCATTTCAGCCACATGTGAAAGACAGAAGCCCACTGACCCCGAGGAGACAGGAGGGACTGAGGACCCCAGAGAGCACAGCTCTTCCCTCATAGGAAACCCAGAGAGCAACATGGAAGAGGATCTGATGTCTCCTCCCAAGGATACCACATGGGGAGGGATGTAGACTGTGCAAGAAAACAAAGTTCATTAAAAGGGGGTAAAAAAGGCAGCAACATTCAAAAATAAAAGAAAGAAAAGCAGATGTTTGATCGAGTTCTCAAAAGAAGACTTTGCCCACAAGGAACACAGAAATATGCATTCAAAGACTGAACAGGTGACAAGTGCCTGGACGGATAAAGGTGCTTGCTATAAATAACTTCTGGAACCTGACTCCAAGAGGAGAAACACAGCAGAGGGATCAGTTACTGAGAAGGGCAGCATGGGCCACGCATGGGCGAAGGCTCTGATCTGCAAGAGGAGAAAGCTAGCTAAGTACTATCAGGCAAGTCTCTGTGCTTCCCGACTGTGGATGCAACGTGTCCAGCTTCCTAGTCCTCCTGTAGCCTTTCCCATGAAGGGTCCTCAGAAAGCTAGATGCAAACCTCTCACACGATCAAGACTGGTCAGCGCTGGGCATAGACCGTACATTTTTAAGGAAATCCTTTTCATTTTGAGCTTACACAGTGGAAGAGGGGATTTCCCTATTTATTTTGTATACTAACATTACCAAAATTATGATATGAAATTCCATTCAAAATCACCTTCCAAATAGTAGGACAATGTCAGACACCTACTACGTTCATTTGAGGAAAGAAAACAAGATTCAGAGAAAATTTTACTAGTGAAGTATGAAGTGAACTGTTCATAATTTCCTGTGGAATTCAGAGTTGAAGGTGGTATGAACTAGAAGGGATAAAGTGACATGTGGAATGTTCTTGAAGTACATACCTACCTTACAAATTAACCAATACCATTTCCAATAAGTAAAGTACATATTTCACAGTTTCTGACAGAGGGGAGCAGAAATTAATAAAAATACAATCATGTGATGAGAAAAACACGGAGATACAGCGCTGACAGACAGCAGGCATGGGAGGGAAAAGGTCCATTTTCAAATGTGCCTGGACACAGGCAACTCTCATAAACACTACTGACATTCAAACAGATGGCAAGTTAACAAGCTGGAAAAGAGCATTTTGGGTTCCTTGACAAAAACAAAAAAATACTGTTTCTGGTTTTCACTGTGGCAACGATTCAGAGATGACAGTACTAGTAAATAAAAAGGAAATACTGACACTTGGAATATACCCAAAGAAGAAATATCTTAGGAATTCATTTGCAGCCCCAAGAGGATTTATCATGAAAGAGTCCTAAGTTGCTGTCATTTCAGCCACATGTGAAAGACAGAAGCCCACTGACCCCGAGGAGACAGGAGGGACTGAGGACCCCAGAGAGCACAGCTCTTCCCTCATAGGAAACCCAGAGAGCAACATGGAAGAGGATCTGATGTCTCCTCCCAAGGATACCACATGGGAGGGGATATAGACTGTGCAAGAAAACAAAGTTCATTAAAAGGGGGTAAAAAAGGCAGCAACATTCAAAAATAAAAGAAAGAAAAGCAGATGTTTGATCGAGTTCTCAAAAGAAGACTTTGCCCACAAGGAACACAGAAATATGCATTCAAAGACTGAACAGGTGACAAGTGCCTGGACGGATAAAGGTGCTTGCTATAAATAACTTCTGGAACCTGACTCCAAGAGGAGAAACACAGCAGAGGGATCAGTTACTGAGAAGGGCAGCATGGGCCACGCATGGGCGAAGGCTCTGATCTGCAAGAGGAGAAAGCTAGCTAAGTACTATCAGGCAAGTCTCTGTGCTTCCCGACTGTGGATGCAACGTGTCCAGCTTCCTAGTCCTCCTGTAGCCTTTCTTCTCCACCTTGATGGATTGGTCCACAATGTGTAAGCAGAATAAACCCATCTTTCCTGAAGTTTCCTTTACTAGGTATTTTGTAACAGCAAAAGAAAAATAACTATTATAAAAGTTAACAGGGATCTATATTTATTACTAGAAAAATTTCATTTTTTTTTTTTTTGAATTA
>NW_008338954.1:0-2890 GCF_000622305.1 Nannospalax galili | reverse complement strand
GTGTCACAGATTACACATTAAATACTTAAAAGAATAAACATGACACAGTGTTTACTCAGAACAAGTAAAAAGAAGTTACCTTAAGAGAAATTTCAAACGTTTTGAATTTCATATAAATGAAATGCCATATCAAAACTTAGAGAAGAAATTATTCCAAGTCCTCCAACTTTCTTCGAAACTACCTTACTCATTTAAAGAAAAATCACATCACTGCAGGTGGCAATTTTTTTTTCTGTGACACAAAGTCTCACTATATTTCCCAGGCTATCCTGGAACTCACTATACAGACAAGTTAGAATTGAACTCATAGAGATCTGCTTGTCTTTGCCAACCAATTTGGCAACTGTATTTGGGATTCTGAAGAAATAATGTAAAATATGTAAAAATATATAAAAATGTATACCTATATATAACTAATGGGGCAAACAATGTAGAGACTTAGCTGGGAGTGGTGGCGTATACCTTTAATCTCAGCACTTAGGAGGCAGATGCGGACAGATCTGTGAGTTCAAGGTCAGCCTGGTCACCAAGTTCCAGGCCAGCTGGGGCTACAGGGAGACTCTGTCTCAAAAAAGACAATAAATAAATAAATAAATAAATAAATAGATAGATAGATAGATAGATAGATAGATAGATAGATAGATAGATAGAGACAAACATACCGTATGAATTTCTCTACTTTTGTGCAGGAGAAAAAAAGAATCTGCATGAACTGTGCTGTGTCGGGTCTTTATGTTTCAAGGCCTGAAAACGACCATTTACCTTACTGCAGAGAGGTATTCCTCCAGACCTAGAAGTCTGAGAGTCTAGACAACAATGTCAGTACAGAACTGACAAGAAATGTTGAGGGCTTTTATTCCCAAGATGACAAGGTGCTGAGAAACACAAGTGTCAAAATAAATCTCTGTGGAGACCCACCCACTGCTCCTGC
Source organism: Nannospalax galili (assembly GCF_000622305.1). NCBI lineage: Eukaryota > Metazoa > Chordata > Mammalia > Rodentia > Spalacidae > Nannospalax > Nannospalax galili. The sequence continues at coordinate 1,959 of NW_008338954.1, read as the reverse complement.
ACTGCAGCATGAAAGAGGATGTCACATCAAGGACAAGGACATGAGAAGCAGAGGAAAGGGTTGGGAAAACAGCTCAGGGAGGAGCGCTTGCTCAGCGCCTGTGAGGCCTGGACCTAATTCCCAGTGGGAGGGCTGGTCAAGAGGACAAGGCATGATACTTTGCTTGCCAACACCCCTCTCATGAGGGGACCTGCAAAGCAAGACAGGGAGGATCCACTCCAAATTGATGGCTCCATCCTCAGGATGATAAGAGTGAAACAGTTTTCTAACTGCTGTCTTGGAGACAGGATTCTGTCTTGATTTCCATAGAGCCAAAGCAAACATTTTTAAAACCTGAATGGTGGCTTAACTCCAATAATGAGAGGTTACAGCCCATTAGACATGGTCTGAGAATACGTGTGAGAAGTCCTAGAAATGCTGATCCAGGAGACCTCAATACTACCAAAGCCCCCAAATCAATATGAATTATAAGATACACAAGCAAGAAGTACAGCCCAGAAAAGGGAGAAAACACAAATCTCCAACCACCATCCTGCCAGAAAAACTGCTCAACTTGGAAAACAGTAGGATCCCAGAGAGCAGAGTGAGGACTGGAAACATTTTTCTCTAAAGAACCAGAGCAACGGAAGAAAGAATTGCTCAGATCACAATCCACGGGGCACACTGTACAGGCCCCCACTGGTCTGCATGGGACAGTGTCCACTACGTCAGGACAGTCTCCTCCTGTGGCCACCTGTGCATATGGGGAAGACGGGAATCTTCCAGTACCTCATTTAGTGTTATTTCACTTCCCTCACGACAATCTCTGTGTACTCCATCCATACAATGAAGTGGTATTTAGTCAGAAAAAGGAATGCACCTCTATGCAGGCTGTGTTTTCAGTTACTTCCATATCAGGCAAACATTCAGGGATACTTGACCAAAGCCAGGCTCATTTTGTACATGGATGAAATTAAAACACACAGCTGTAGGCAAACTGTGATCATGGGCAATGGCTGCAAATGGACTGCGCATTTGAACTGAGGATTGAGCTCCAAGAAGCACTGAGAGCTTCACACTTCCTGAGATGCCAAAGTCCGTGTGACTGTTCAGTGTCACACGCTGCCTCAGCTTTCTTCTAACCCCCTAACTTCTTTCTGGAAACACTTCTCATACTGTCTTCCATCCGCTTATTTCCATGCAGCTACTGGAAAAAGGAGAATCATTAAACATAGTCTTTCAAATGTCTGAAGATTGAGACATTATTTTTCAACTCAAAATACAACATTCCTAGGAAAAGTACCATTGATATATCCATGGACAGAAATACTACTGAATGGAAAGGTGGACATGATGGATACTGTTCTCGTGTTTCCTCCTTGAACATATTCCTGATTCCTGCTCACACCTCTGCAAATTTCTTCATCTTCTCTCCATGCTCCTTCATATCCCACATAGATCAGCATGAATGGAACCTTGTCACCCAGGAAACCCCTTCAGAGTCTCCAAGATTGACATTAATAATCTAACAAAGTTCCACACGAGTTTGTGGAAGCAGGAACTCCTTCCCTCGTGTTGTCACTACACAGAGAGCATAACAGGAAGATCTGGGAAAAGAAGCAGGTTTAGACCATATACAAGTGACTCCTGAGGAAGAGGAAGAGCTCCCTTCCAGCAGCTGGCTGCACTGGCTGGATGGTGTCTATACATGTGTAAAGGACGAAGAGGATATGGTTTTCACGTTCAATGCAGAGCTGGAATTCTAGTTTCACTGACAAAGAACATCAACACAAAGTGAGCCCCTGGGGTAAGGACTGGGAAGGCATCCAAGCTGCAGACAAAGACAGGAGGGTAAAGCAGAGGGCTGTGTCAGTCAAGAACTGCAGAGTGGGAAAAAGAAATCACATTACCCACATAAGGAGCAGAGACCGGGCATTCAGGGAAAACAGAAGACATCAGTGAGGTCATGACACAAGCTAA
>NW_008338953.1:0-300 GCF_000622305.1 Nannospalax galili | reverse complement strand
AGTTGCAGAGATTCTCCTGTCTCCATACACCACTTCTGGGGTTACAGATGTATACGGCCATGGCCTGGCATTTGAAGATGCTGGGGATTTGAACTCAGATTACCTTGCTTTGAAAGCAAGTACACTTACCCTTAACCCTGATTTTCAGCAACAAGACACGTTTTCCCTCTATAATACACATTGAAAACACAACACATAGCTATAGCTCCCTCCTTCCTTCATTTCTTCCTTCCCTGCTTCCTTCATTCCTTTCTTCCTTCCTTTCTTGCTTTCTTCTTTCATTTTTTCTTTCTTTCTTTC
>NW_008338952.1:0-387 GCF_000622305.1 Nannospalax galili | reverse complement strand
TCCCCACGACATTTTTCACAGAATTGGAAAAAAACATCCTAAGAGTCATATAGAAGCACAAAAGTCCTCGGATAGCCAAAACAACCCTGAGAACTAAGAGTAATGCTGGGGGGCTTACTATACCAGATTTTAAGCTGTGTTACAGAGCTATAGTCATAAAAACAGCATGGTACTGGCTGAAAAATAGACTCGTAGATTAATGGAAAAAAATTGAAGACCCAAATATGATTAAATACAACTTCAGCCACCTGATATTTGACAAAGGGGCCAAGAATATTCACTGGAGGAAACACAGCATGTTCAGCAATGGTGCTGACTAAACTGGATCTCCACCTATAGAAGAAGGAAACTAAACCCCTATCTTTCACCCTGCACAAAAGTCAATTC
>NW_008338951.1:0-280 GCF_000622305.1 Nannospalax galili | reverse complement strand
GTGTGTGTGTGTGTGTGTGTGTGTGTGTGTGTGTGTGTGATGTATGGGTGTATATTTCTCTGTGTGTATGTGTGTGAGAGAGAGGGAGAGAGGTATGGATGTATGTTTCTCTCTCTGTGTGTTTTTTTGGGGAGAGGAAATGGAATGACAGATTTCCCCCCCCCCCCTCTCTCTCTCTCTCTCTCTCTCTCTCTCTCTCTCTCTCTCTCTCTCTCGTTCCTGGTGCTCCAACCCAGGACTTTGCACATGCTAGGCAAGTACTCTGTTACTGAGCAACATT
>NW_008338950.1:0-217 GCF_000622305.1 Nannospalax galili | reverse complement strand
CAAAACTCAATAAGCCAACTTGAAATAACAGGGGAAAGCCTCACCTCTGGACTGAACGAAATGAAAACAGAATATCAACCCTGGAGGATAAAGGTGAAGAACCGGACCACAGAAGCAAAGAGCATGGGAATTAAAAAACAACAACAACACAGAAATGGAAAATGCGAGAGATGTGGGACACCATGAAAAGACCAAATCTACGGATCATAGGAATAGA
>NW_008338949.1:0-367 GCF_000622305.1 Nannospalax galili | reverse complement strand
CTTTCTTTCTTTTGGTTAGTTGGGCTAGCGGTCTGTCAATCTTGTTTATCTATAGGGAGCGCGCACTGCACTCCCGGGGTCCCTGCGCGCACTCTCGGGATGGCAGGGCGGGTCCGCAGGCTTCTCCGCCGTGCGCCTGGAGGAAGGCGGGTCTGGCCCCGGGAGCTTCTCCGTGTCTCTATGGGCCTCAGGCGTGGGGTGCGCGAGTATCTCGGGGTCGCTCTGGGCCCCTGGATCTCGGGGTCCCCGCCACACCTGGCGAGTCTCGGCCTGGCTCTGGCCACAGGTGTCTCTGGGAGCAGCAGCAGATAGGTCACTGTCCGCCGCTCTGGTGCTGACAGTCTCTCTGCTACTGGAGCGTTGTCCA
>NW_008338948.1:0-276 GCF_000622305.1 Nannospalax galili | reverse complement strand
CACTCTCACACACACACACTCACACACACCCTCACACACACACTCACACACACACACAGTCATACACACACTCACACTCACACACACACAATCACACTCACACACACTCACACACACTCACACACACACACACTTACACACTCACACACACAGTCACACTCACACTCAAAAATACACTCACACACACTCACTCTCAAACACACTCACACACACACACTCACACATTCACACACACACTCACAAACACACTCACACAAACTCACTCACACACACACT
>NW_008338947.1:0-287 GCF_000622305.1 Nannospalax galili | reverse complement strand
TCCACCTGCCTCTGCCTCCCGAGTGCTGGGATTAAGGGCGTGCGCCATCATGCCTGGCTTATGCCCGGCAATGCCCACGGAGGTCAGAAGAGGCTGTTCAATCCCCTGGGATTGGTGTTACAGACAGTTGTTAGCTGCCATGTGGGTGCTGGGATTCGAACCCAGGTCTTCTGCAAGAACAACCAGTGTTCTTAACCGGTGAGCCATCTCTCCAGCCTGGGAACAAATAGTTTTATTCAATACCATACAGTGCTTCACACAGATAGGCTTTAAAATCTAGTGGCTAA
>NW_008338946.1:699-1094 GCF_000622305.1 Nannospalax galili | reverse complement strand
AATGACATTATTCAAAAATGAGGTTTTCTTCTAAAGGTATTGAAATATTTATTTTTTTAAATTGGAAGATATAGCCTCTGACAGGGTACTTACACCTGTCACCTCCCCTACACATACCCTGGAGCCTTTGATTTCTTGAAGACAACTGTGAGACAGAGGGAAGGGCCAGATTCTTTTAGGTAAAGCTCATTCCTTTATCAGTTTCTACCGTCTATGGGTTGGGCTCACAGGGACCACACAGTACATACATTTAGAAATGATATGCCATTTCTAAACTATCAAAACAACCCATTTCAAAACTCAGCTATTCTGAAATAACTCTAATCCATAATCAAAGCATCATTTTTCAAATGGCTCCAAAGAAATGTTTCTGCGCATTATCTACACTCAGGAGT
>NW_008338946.1:0-577 GCF_000622305.1 Nannospalax galili | reverse complement strand
CAGGACAGTGAGGAAGCCCATCAGGACACTGAACTGAAACTTACATTACATAGTTCTGACAGTGACTGATTTCTGTTCCATTGAGTTCTGAACAGAAGTTCTGTCCCCAGAATTCATTATGCTGCAAAGCCTGTAACAAAAGTGGGAACGAGCAAGGTCAACAGTATTAAATATCAAACATTTTCCAAAGAAGATAGTTACTTCCGCAAGTTCAACCTATCATTATTTGAAATATATTAATATATATTAAAGGAAATAAAAAGCACACTAAGTTCAAGCTCACAGTCTGCCCAGCAAAGCTTTTGCTATTTTCCCTTGTGATCAGGAGGCCTAGGGCTAGAGTGCTGCTTCCCTCGACTAAGGGGTGAGATCTCTGACCAGATTACCACAAAGCTCCTTCCTTCTTTGACGCCAATCCTATAACCCCATAAAATAATAAATAGTACTGATTCATAGCAACAATCTTTTCTTGCCTATTTTTATCAAATCCAGTTGTAATTATGAATCTTTGTTATACAATATTTAAGACACAATTTATTGCAGGGAACAGCTTGGTAAAGCCTATATTTGCTGTGAG
>NW_008338945.1:0-214 GCF_000622305.1 Nannospalax galili | reverse complement strand
CCTGCCACCTCTACCACAATGGTCTCTGAGACCTGGGTTAGTTTTATATAGTATGGGGCGGGTCGCTGGACCCGCGGCGTGGTGTGTGCGGGCACCCTGGGGTCTCCGCCACACCTGGCTAATCCCGGCATGAGTCTGGCCATAAGCGATGTGGGGAGCGCACCACTCTGGATGTGGCCCAGGGTCAGGTGTGCGTGCACTCTCCCACCGTGGT
>NW_008338944.1:1355-2444 GCF_000622305.1 Nannospalax galili | reverse complement strand
ATATAATAACACATGGGACGATAGTTTTGAAGTATTGGAGCATTGTGATGTTAAAATGTAACAGTGTGAATTTATATTGTAACATTGTGATGCCAAATTGGGCAATATAATGGCACGTGGGTCAATAGTGTTGGCATATCAGAGCACTGTGATGTCACATTCAAGCATTGTGATATCACAAGAGAACATTCAGAAGTCATAATGTAACATTGTTGGCATATTGGAGCAATATACTACCACATGGACCTATGGTGTTGGCAGATTAAAGCTTTGTGATGTCACATTAGAGCATTGTAACTGCACATTGGTGTATTTTGTAGTCATATTGTAACACGGTGATGTCAACCAGGAGCATTGTGATGTAACAATGAAACATTGTGAAGTCATATTGTAACATTCTGATGGCACATTTGGGACCATAGTATTAGCACATTGGAGCATTGTGATGTTATAACGGAACACTGAAAAGTCATATTGTAGCATTTTGATGGCATATTGGAGCAATATATTAGCACAAGGGGCAATAAAATAGGCTCATTGGAGCATTGTGATGTCACAAAGGAATACTTAGAAGTCATAGTTTAGCGTTGTGATGGCACATTGAAACAAGAAAATGGCACATGGGGTGTTAGTGTTATATAGGAGCATTGTGATGTCACACAGGAACACTGTGAATTCATATTGTAATATTTTGATGGTGCTATGGAGCAATATGTAGGCACATGGGGCAATAATGTTGGCATACTGAAGCACTGTGACGTCACAATGGTGCATTGTGAAATGACAAAGGAATATTTTGAAGTAATCTTTCAAAATTTTGATGGCAGTATGGAGAAATATAACACATGGGATTAAACTGAAAATAATGGAGTAGAGCACCACGAATAATTGTGGCTATATTATAGAAAACAGGACATATAAAATTGTGTCATATGGAGCTTTATGACTTTGAGGGAAGACCTCTGATACTCACACAGATTGTGGAGAAGTGACAGAAAAATAGTCTGACCCTTTCACCTGCTAAACTAGAGCAGTAATGATTTTTCCCCTTTTTCTTTTAAAATTCTTATTAAGACTTCTTTGGAAAAG
>NW_008338944.1:0-824 GCF_000622305.1 Nannospalax galili | reverse complement strand
TGGAATGTTGAGTAGTCATAGGTTAGCATTGTGATGGCACATTGAAACAATACAATGGCATATGGAGCATTAATGTTACATTGGAGCATTGGGATGTCACAAAGAAACACTGTGAATTCATATTGTAACATTTTGATGGCTCTATGGAGCAATATATAGGCACATGGGGCAATAATGTTGGCAGATTGGAGCATTGTGACGTCACAATGGTGCATTGTGAAATGACAAAGGAACATTTTGAAGTTTTGATGGCACTATGGAGAAATATAATAACACATGGGCTTAAACTGAAAATAATGGAAAAGAGCACCATGAATAGTTGTGGCTATATTATGAAAAACAGGGTAAATACAATTGTGCCATATGGAGCTTTGTGACTTTGAGGGCAGACCTCTGAGACTCACACGGATTGTGGAGAAGTGACAGAAAAATAGTCTGACCCTTTCACCAGCTAAACTAGAGCAGTAATGCTTTTGCCCCTTTTGCTTTTAAAATTCTTAAGACTTCATTGAAAAAGAATTATTGCTTTAAAAAAATTTTTTAAACCCTACACATATGTGATTGTTTGAATGAAAATGTCCCCCATGGGCTCCAAGTGTTTGGACATTTTGTCCCACATGATGGCTCTGTTTGGGGAGTTTTCAGAAGGTGTGGCTATCTTGGAAGAAGCATGTCACTCTGGGTGGGCTTACAGAGTTCTTAAGCCTGGCCAGATATCCAGTCAGTCTCTTGCTTCCTCTGTCTGCATGATGATGTGAGAACCTCACTTCTAATGCTCCTACTCCAGCCACCTCCAGCCACCATGCATCCCTGCCATGATGGAC
>NW_008338943.1:0-240 GCF_000622305.1 Nannospalax galili | reverse complement strand
ATGTTCAAGATAGAAAAAGATTTGCCTTTTCCATTCCAGCTGTAAATCATGTAGACCCTGATAAGAGATATCAATGGAAGGTGTTGCCATAGGGCATGATGAATAGCCCTACAATTTGTCAATTGTATGTACAAAACATACTTGATCCCATAAGAAAAGCCTTTCCTAATGTTATCATACTTCATTATGTGGATGATATTTTGCTCAGTAGCCAAGAGAGAAAAGAACTTGATGTCATGC
>NW_008338942.1:0-6751 GCF_000622305.1 Nannospalax galili | reverse complement strand
CTGTCTCCTGAGCTTATGTGGCAGTCTTCTCCTGGTGTCCTCACACCCTTACCCTTCATGGCTATCTCTCCACATGTGTCTGTGTCCTGATCACTTCTTTTATGGGCCTATAAGCTATGTTGGATTGGGGCTCACCCTTATGGCTAACTTCACTTTAATTTAATTTTCTTTAAAAATATTTGATTTCTCTTGTTTTATTTTATATGTATGAGTGTGTTGCCTGTATGCAAGTGTACCTGTGTTGTGAAATGTCTGTAGAGGTCAGAAGAGGGCATCAGATCCCCTGGAACTGCAGTGCAGTGAGGATGGTTGTTAGTGGCCATGTGGGTGCTGGAAACCGAACCTGGTCCTCTGCCGGAACAGTCAATACTCTCAACTGCTGAGCCATCTCTCCAGTCCCATTTATTTCTTTCTTTAAAGACCTGAACAAATATAGTAATATTTTGAGGCACTAAGGATTGAGATTTTAGCATATTAATGCAGGAGCCCAATCAATCCATAACATTAATACTGCATATTAATGATATGTCAAGTGATGATAAATACAGGGGAAAATAAAGTAAGCGTGATGAATTAGGAAATGCAACTTCAAATATATCAGTAATAGATCACGCTAATAAGGTGACTGAAGGAAAGGAATTTTCAGAAAAGAACATTCAGAGCAGAAGGACAGTCAGGTACAAAGTCTGCAAAGACATGGAGAGGACTGTCCCCTGCTGTGTCCTAGAGGTAGGAAGAGGATTCAAAGTCTCAAGCCTCCTGCCTCAGCTTCCCCAGTACTGAGATCACTTTAGAATGCTTGTCTTAAAAGTAAGGGCACAGCATAAAGTTGGAATATGTCTAAGGCAGGGATGAGTTAGAGATGACATCGAGGATTTGTTTTGAGCTACTTACAAGAGGGTTAGATGGGGTACCGCCTGCAGAGCAGGTTCCTGGTGAGGAGCACAAGCTTGAGACAAATCCCAGAGAGATTCAGGTGGGCTTGAAAAGAAGCATTTTCATAAACACACCAGAATTTTAGGAAAGAGGCCCAGACATATTTTATGTTTCTAATACAAAGTATGCTTCATCTTTATATGCAGAATAAAGCAATGAGACAGTTTCATATCAATAAACACTTCCATGATAAAGTATTTGCCATCGTCAATCACTGCAGGGTGACATAAATTTTCATTTATCAGCCAGATAAAACAAATCCAACCAAACAATAACGAGTTTTAGGCTGAAGAATCAGGGGCTCTAGGCAGGAATGGCACACATGAAAGCTGCTCTTGATGACATCAGCACCCTCCAACAGGAGCGTTCATGTCAGGCTGAGCAAACAAGGAGGTTAGAAATAGGGCAAGTTCAGAATGGGTGGAAAGGTCATTCTTTACTTGAGTTTGACCCACCATTTACTTACTGAATCTGCTCAAATGGCAGGCCACATATGCCCTATTGTTTCTACATGAGCAAGGTGCACATGTGTAAATACTAGGAGAACAGGCAAGCATGGCCCTTTTATCTTCTAGAAAAAGTAGTGTAAGGTGTGAGGACGGCTCCTGACACCCTTCAAAGTGCCCCACAACCTTGTTCTAATTTGCTACAAAGGACACGTGGAGCAGGCTTATGACCTCAGAGGCCATATGGAGGGTCTGAATAAAGCAGATGAAATACATGAAATGATGAGTTAAACATGAGTGGAGAAAGGAAAATCTCACGATTTCATTATGATTTATAATTCATGAATAAAGAGAAGAGATTGATTTATGCAAGATCCTGGGCCAAGAGCAATTTTTCTGTGGAGGGAATGGCAGGCAGCCAGGCCCCTGTGCTCCCGAGATGGAACCTTGCAGCATTCCACAGCCAAGGGCTCAGTCGTGCCCTCTGTCTCCTTAACAATCACCATGCCCCACAGAGGCCTCAGGATACCAGCACCTGTGCTTATGTTTGCGACGAACAGGAAAGGGTCAGGCAGTCTCATGCCCAGATAGACACTCCCATCCTTGTCTCTTTTGTTTTGTAAATTTTTATTTGACTTTTTGCTTCTGTTTCATAGCTATGGGCTCAGCAAATTTATATCTCAAATCAAAACACAAAATTCTTTCTGTTCTTTCCATGTTTCTGTTCTCTGTACCAGTCAGTAACGTCATGTTCTAACCCTGTACACCCGCACTCAGCCTCACCTGCCCTCTGCTGTGATTTGCCTTCTAAAATTCATGTGTCAGAGGTTTGATTCTTAGGTGTTTTGGTGATGGAAAATTGACATGGCAGAGCATAGTAAGAGGTTCTTATGTCCACTGGGGATATGCCCTTTGAAGGGATTGCATGATGCTGGTCTCTCTGTTTCTTGTTTCATAGTCTTTCTTTTATAAACACAATCTCATCCTGATATGGTATAGCCAAGAAGGCTCTTGTCAGAGCTGAGTGGATGTTAGTGACATGCTCTTGCATCTCCAAAGCTGTGAGCTAAACATATTTCTTTTATTTTTAGGCTAGTCTGACTGAAGCAGACAGAGATTAATGACCAAAACCACGTCTCCCATCACCATCACCACAACCACTTCTTCCACCACCATCACTATCACCAATATCAGTAGCACAGCCATTATCACCACTATCACCATGGCTACCACCATCATCACTACCACTGCCATCATCACTTTTCTCATCATCACTAAGTCACAGGACAACCCTTTTCTTTGGAACATGGCATGTCCTCATCTATTCCGTTGTTGGTAGAAGACACCGATGGACCATGCCACCAGGTCCTTCAGAACTGTAGGACATTACCCCTCTAGGCTTTTCCTTTATAAAATTCACTGCCTTTTTGCTCTTTTGTACCTTATCTGACCCTACTAGGCTCCTGCTGTTGACTTGAGCCTCGGTGGACAGGGTCTTGTTCACAGGCGGAAGTTGGAGGCTGGAGACTAGAGCAGGAAGGGTAGGAGGTCTTCTATCAAACTCCAAGGTGGTCACTGGGAAGGCTTCACCTGCAGCAACAGGGGTGAAAAAGTACCAGATGCAGGGAACGCACATCACTCTGTGGGTGCCCTCTGAGCTAGCTGGAGCAATTTTCCTGCTCCTGCTAAAGGAGGAACAGGGAGATCGGGCTGTGCAAACAATCAGGCAGCCCCTAAAGACCCACCATATCACCTCTGTTTGAGGTACTCCTTAAACAGAGTTTAAACAGTGAAATGTTTAGATTATTCAAATAAAGAGCTATATGATACCGATGTATTCAGAGTAGGAATTATATAACATCTGTACTTATAAACAATATGAATTAGGAGATCATAAATTTGGAAGTGAGAGAAGAAAATGTCAGTGATAACTGTGCTTTGGGTGCAGGTGATGCAGAAGTGTTCGCTTGCATCCCCACTTCCTTCCCTTGGAGTTGACCCCCACCCTTGCCCCAAGCAGCTGCTCTTCTGCCCTCCTGGTGTTTCTGGAGGAAGTCCACTTTTTGTCTTCACTCTTTCTGCTCTGGCAGCTGTCACTTCCTAGAAGTTTTATTTATCTCCCTGTCTTCTCATCATTGTGTCTAAGCTTAGTATGCACATCTACTAAATTGGCCAATTAAAATAGGTTAATGTCTGAATAGGACATACTAAAAATTGGGCTAGATTTTTCTGCTGGAGAAATGCTTCTGTTTTATGATAAAGACATTATGAGAAACATTATAAAAGCATAGGCGATTACACTGATTTCAGGTGAGGAAAATAGGAGTATTCTTTAGCTAAAGTAAGGTGCTCATACATTGGTGATGGCCAGTCACTGTGATATCATGTCCTATCTGATGCATTAATGTGGCTACTTGGGCTTGGTGAGAGCTCTATCAGGCTGAGTGAAAAGCAATTACTGGAAGCAACTACTCATGCCTGCTGTGGGCACAGCACATGCAGCTCCTTCTTTGAGCCCATGAAATTAATGACAGATGCCTGAGGGCAGCATTTTCAAGTGTGAACACAGTAGGAGAGGGGAGTGGTATAGTTGACACCGAAAAGTATAATAGTTGGAGACAGGTTTGAGGATATAGCTCAGTGGTAGAGTATTGGCCTACCACGGGCAAAGCCCTAGGTTGGAGTGGTATAGTTGACACCGAAAAGTATAATAGTTGGAGACAGGTTTGAGGATATAGCTCAGTGGTAGAGTATTGGCCTACCACGGGAAAGCCCTAGGTTCAATCCCGAGAGAGAGAGAGAGAGAGAGAGAGAGAGAGAGAGAGAGAGAGAGAGAGAGAGAGAGAGGAGAGAAACAGTGATAACCTTAAAATCTCACCTATGCTTTTTACCAACTATGTATGGTGGGCCAGGCTGTGGGAGGTGCTCTCCCCCTCCAGAAACAGTTTTGAGGTGACTGTAGTAAGGAGTCACCTTCAAAGATGTGAATCTTGGGATTGGTGAGATGGCTCAGTGGTTAAGAGCACTTGCTTTTCTTGCAGAAGACCAGGGTTTAGTTCCCAGCACCCACATGGCAGCTCCTAACTATCTGTAGCTCCAGCTCCAAGAGATCAGTTACCCTCTTCTGACCTCTGTGGGCACCAGGCATGCACACAATTCACAAACATACATGCAAGCAAAACACTCATACACATAAAATAATCTTAAAAATAAAAAGATGTGACTCTTGACTGTGGATAAACAGGTGGAAATGACTGGCAGACACAATGAACTGTATAAGAAAGGCAACTTGAGCAGTCCAGAGGGATGTTGGGAATTGACAGCTGGAGGGGCAGACAGCAGAGACCCTGAATCCCGAGCAAAGCACAGTAACCCATGCATCAGGCAGAGGCTCTGCAGGGCTCATGTCAGAGGCCATTTTTGTAGCCAAACGTCACCTGCATTCGTTCAGGCAGCTACTTACAGTAGCCCTGAGACTCACAGGATCTGCATCAATTTGAGGGTTTCTCAGGAGCTACGTGCTGTTGGGGTGCCAGGGCAGCTCTCTGGACAGGGAAGGGGCAGAGAAGGGGCAGGAAGGAGGGTAAATGGCAGAGTAGCTGTTCTGCAAGGCTTCTTCCAAATTGTGACAGAAGCCAGCGGTGCTCCCTAAGGCAGCACCCCAGATTGCCAGTAAAAATAAAACAAAACAAACAAAACCTCATTTGCTTCAGAACCCTAGGAAACAAATCTGCGAAACCACTTCCATCTAGTGGTAACTGAGATAAAGTACAGGTGGCAAAATGCAAAGATCGCCTAAGGAAAAATATTCTGTGCCAGGAAATGCTCTCTGGAAGCAGTCAAGCCCTATTGTTTCAACACCAAGGCCTCCCACAGCACAGGGGAACAAATTGTCCTGTGAATCAACTGCCTGGCCCTGTAAGGACAGTCATCTTCCACCTTCAGCCTGAAAATCACGACAAAGAGCTTTTGGGGGCCCCCTGGCTGCAGCAGTGGATTTTCTGGACCTAAGGAGGGGCAGAGTGTGCATTGTTTCCATAGGATCATGAAGCTGTGTGAATAGTAGCTGGACTGATAGACTAGCAAAAGACAAACAAACGAATAAACTGCGAGCCGGCTTAACTAGGGTTAGGCAACGAGCAAAGCCTAAACAATATATAACCAACTCCTTTCAGTAAAACCACTTGTTTCCATTTCTTAGTCCTTTCATTGCTTTTGGATAACCAGGATCCCGTGATAGCTTGGCCAGGAGGGTATTTGAATAATGCTCTATGTCGACCTACTTTTTTTGATATCCCTAAAGGGAAAATAAGTGCAGCCCAGGTTCCTTTCCTGCTTCCCACTCAGCATCAGTTCTACCCCAGGCAGGATCATGCAGGTCGAGGTGCAGCCTCATGGAACAAGCCTTCTGCAGTGCCTCTGTAGGGCATACCTGTCACTCAAGGACTTTATATCTTTCCTCTTTCTTTCTCCAAAATCAGTCCTTTTTAGCTTATTTTTACCAGTCTTTTTTTATCTTATTTTCCAATTATCAAACAACTCTTCATTCTTCTCCCTAACACCCAATGACCATCAGCAAGTCACTCAATTTGGGAGCCATAGGGATATCTAAGTCCCTACTTTAACACAACAATGAATCACCTTAGGGACTTTAGAACAAAGAATACCTTAAATGGATAACTGGTTTTTGACTATTGTAACATTATTATTATTTTAATTTTATTAATTTTATTTTGTGTGTATGCATGTATTGCCTGCATGTAGGTAAGCGCACCCGTGTCGTGCAATGCCTGCGGAGGTCAGAGAGGCTGTCGGATACCCTGGGAGTGGAGTCAGGGACAGCTGTTAGCTGCCATGTGGGTGCTGGGATTTGAACCTGGGTCTTCCGCAAGAACAACCAGTGTTCTTAACCACTGAGCCATCTCTCCAGCCTGTAACATTATTTTATAGAGACTATCTACCCCCCTACTTTCTCACTCATCTGACATGTTGTCTTTGGATTGGCCATTACCATTCAGTATCATGGTACGGTCTTTTTTTGGCTAATCTACAAAGAGGGAAAGCCTCTGCATCCCCCATTCCATTTCTGTTCTATTTCATTTTAGCTTATAGTAATATCTGAATATTTAATTTAGCTTTGAAGACTTCTGTTCCTTTTTTTAGCCCAAACCCCATTAAGTCAAAATCTTCCTATCGAAGCCTATTCCCACTGCAATGACAAAATGCCTTAGACTAGATAATTTACAAAGAATAGAAATTATTTTTCAAAGCTGTGTAGTCTTTGAAATCCAAGTACAAGGCAGCAGATTTGTAGTCCGGTAAGGGTCTGATCTTTGTATGTTCCAGATAGTACCACAGTATTGCATCCT
>NW_008338941.1:0-293 GCF_000622305.1 Nannospalax galili | reverse complement strand
GTGATGTCAAAATGGAAAATTGTGATGTCATATTGTAACATTGTGATGGCATATTGGAGTAATATAACAGCACGTGGGGCGATAGTATTGGCACATTGGAGCATTCTGATGTCACAATCAAACATTGTGATGTCATACTGTAACACTGTGATGGTAAATTGAGCATTGTGATGGCACAATAGAAAATTGTGAAGTCATATTTTAACACTGTGATTGCACATTGGAGCAATATCATGGCACACGGGGACATAGTGTGGGCACATTGGAGCATTGTGATGTCACATTGGATAATT
>NW_008338940.1:0-223 GCF_000622305.1 Nannospalax galili | reverse complement strand
AAAATTTGTTACTCATTGAACATTTCACCTGTACATCCCCCGATATGTTTTGTGTTTCCGAGATGAATTTTTCAAAGCTCAGAGAAATGAAGCAGGAACTTATTAGGAGCATTTTTCTTCCCGAGAACACGTATAGTTTCTCTCCTTCAAACCACAATAGTATTTTGATGGATGTTCTCTTTCTCATTTTCCCTTGTTTGTTGGAATGTCCACTGTAGGAAGC
>NW_008338939.1:0-1439 GCF_000622305.1 Nannospalax galili | reverse complement strand
CTGATTCAGAACAAAATCATCAATGAGAAATAATTTTCTAAATAACTTTCTATATGGACTTAAGCCTAATGTCTGAGGAGTGTAATCCCTTGAACTCTTAAAGAAATATACTGATGACTTTACTCTTTGGTTATACTTTCATTTTGTGTGTTTAAGACCATACAGTTGGCCCAAATAAATCAATTTATTTTTACTCTTAAGGTTGAGGATCTGTTCTTCAGGGTTCACATAGGCTTTGGAGGAACCACTGGCTCCTTTCTTTTACCAGTTCCATCTCTGTGAAGATAAGTCAAAGGTCCTGCTCGAACATGTCTGGCTTCACTTGGAAGCATAGATGAGATGTTTCCTCTGAGTTGACCCTCCTCTTTGTAGACTGGACATTGAAGTCCATCTGGTGGGGTCTCCATGTCCTCCCTGAACAAGAAAACAGGTGACTCACCACAGTTACAGGACATTTTGAGAGATGTTCCATAGCCCCCTGGAACTTAGTCAACCTTAGAGGGCAAGAGGCAAAAACTGTCTCTTTAAGTCCCTCTGACCACATTAGTATAGGCCTCAAACTGTGGCTGTTAAACATCCAATAAGGTTAGCTCTACCAGTCTGTACTTTTAATTACCATGTGCTATGTAGATAAAGCTTGGGTAAAAAGCCAAATGTTTTCAGATAAACCTTGACTAGATAAATAGTTTGTCTTTAAACTAGTTGACTAAACTATGACCTTAGAAATTTTAAGAGTATGCCTATATTATTTTTGTCTCATACTTTATGTATCATAACAAACCTATACAGGCCTTCACTTGCTTAGGCGTTCTCCTTTTTTCTATTTTGGAAAATATCTCCATTTCCATATCCTTTTAACATCTTTTATATTTTTCTTTTCTTTCTTTTTTAAAAATAATTATGAAGCATAATAGCATTAACAAAGAAATTTTCCATCTGTTGTGAGAATTATTTTCCTGGGGATACTAAGCAATGCTCATTCACTTTAAAGGTTCTAGTGTCAAACCAATATTTGATTAAAGTTTTAATGGAGAACCAATGAATTACTGAGCTTACTGAGGGTTGCTGAGGTGTATGTATGACCTGAGGGTGTGCACACTGGAAAGCATTTACCCCTGGAAAGCCTTTACCCAGCATGGGTCATGCCTTCTCTTCCTAGCCTTCCCCAGACTGTATACTTTAGCCCTCCCCAAATCCAGGAGACCATGTGTGATTAGGACCAAATTACATACAGTTGGCTGGGAAAAGTGACTGGATACTACAGTGAGGGTCCAGTGACCCTGCTTTGCCCTCCTTTAATGAATGTGCGCAACCATCAACAAACCCGATTGTGACGATGTTTGGTGATCAGGCTCGGCTGAAGTTGTGATGATGGTACTTATTTCATACAGAAGAGACTTCTGTACAGCATCATCTTATTAAAAGGACATGGAATTTAA
>NW_008338938.1:0-221 GCF_000622305.1 Nannospalax galili | reverse complement strand
AACTAAAAAAAGCCCAGGCCCAGATGGGTTTACAGCAGAATTCTACCAGACTTTTAAAGCAGACTTTCAACCAATGCTACTTAAATTATTCAAAAAGATAGAAAGAGGGAGAACTCCCAAATTCCTTCTATGAAGCCAGCATCACTCCAATACCCAACCCAGGTAAAGACACAACCAAAAAGAAAACTATAGACCCATATCCTTAATAAACATAGATGCAA
>NW_008338937.1:0-214 GCF_000622305.1 Nannospalax galili | reverse complement strand
TGCACCTGTGTTGTGCAATGCCACAGAGGTCAGAAGAGGGCTTTGGATTTCTCTGGAACTGAAATTAAAGACAGTTTGTACCATGTGGGTACTGGGAATCAGTCAGTGCTCTCAACCGCTGAGCCATCTCTCCAGCCCCATGTAGTGGCCTTCATTATCTCTCTGACTACTTTTGAAGTCTGTTTTTCCAGATATTAGAATAGCCACACCAGCT
>NW_008338936.1:0-399 GCF_000622305.1 Nannospalax galili | reverse complement strand
TTATTATAAATACTATATAAAGTTTAATGACAGAGACATAAATGTTTTACAATTAAAATCTGCTCTAACTCATTCATCTCCATTAAATAAGAATGCAGGTCAATTTATATAAATAACAAAATGCAAACATATATATTAGACTTATCCATTGTATTATGTACTCCACTACCTAGTATCTTATAAACATTTCAAAAACTAACATTTCTTTAAATGTTTGTGTATGTTTTTAACAATGGATTTCAGGTATACACCCGTAGCTATCACTTTTTTATTGGTAATAGAATGCCATACTTGTACCTTGCTCTCCTTTGTGTATTTTCTCCCTCTCTGTCTCTTTCTGTCTCTCTTTCTCTCTCTCTCTGTCTCTCTGTCTCTGTCTCTCTGTCTCTCTGTCTCTCT
>NW_008338935.1:0-277 GCF_000622305.1 Nannospalax galili | reverse complement strand
ACAACTAGCTCAAGGAATATAATACATGTCTAGGCAAGATTTATCTGAGAATGTTTTGTCTTTGCCAAAGCTTTATCTACATAGCACATGGTAACTAAAAGTACCAGACTGACTGGTGGAACTAACCTTCTTGAATGTTTGACAGCCATACCTTAAAGCCTATACTAATCTGGTCAGAGGGACTTAAAGGACAGTTTTTTCTCCTTGCCCTCCTAAGTTAACTAAACTCCAGGGGACCATGAGCATTCCTCAAAATGTTCTGTAGTTATGGTATGTC
>NW_008338934.1:0-316 GCF_000622305.1 Nannospalax galili | reverse complement strand
GCTGTCAATGGGAGGGGCCTTTAAAGAGGACCTGGTGGTCTGGCAGGGAGCGCAGGGGGAGGGCAGCAAGATCAAAAAAAGCTTGGTTATAGGGGAATTCTGACCATTTGCCAGTTACGTTGGCAGAAGTTATCTGAATCTTTTAAAATATTTAAGTCTAAGGTTCCTGTCTCTTGCCACACATAACCATTGCCTAACTTGTACTGTGGCCAGGCAGTGGTGCAGAAAAATTTGGGGTGTTTAGGTCTGACAGAGAAGATTGAGTTTTTTAAAGATTTCAGAAGGCAAGCAAGGGGTGTGAGTCCAGCAGGTTTAG
>NW_008338933.1:0-726 GCF_000622305.1 Nannospalax galili | reverse complement strand
ATTTTCACAATATTAATTCTTCCAATCCATGAGCATGGGAGGTCCTTCGATTTTCTGATGTCTTCCTCAATTTCTTTCTTTAAAGAGTAACAATTTTCCTTGTAGAGCTCTTTAATGTCTTTGGTCAGGTTTATTCCAAGGTATTTTATTTTTTTTTGTGGCTATTGTGAATGGGAGTGTTTCCATGTGCTCTTTCTCTGACTGCTTGTCATTGGCATATAGAAAGGCTATAGACTTTTGTAGGTTAGTTTTGTAACCTGCCACTTTACTGAATGTGTCAATAATTTCTAGGAGTTTGCACGTGGAATTTTTGGCATCCCTTAGATATAAAATCATATCATCTGAAAAAAGGGATAATTTGAGCTCTTATTTTCCAATTATTACTCCTTTAATTTCCTTTTCTTATCTTATTTCTCTTGCAAGAGTTTCAAGTACTATGTTAAAGAGAAGTGGAGAAAGTGGGCAGCCTTGTCTGGTTCCTGATTTCAATGGGAATGCTTCCAGTTTTCCTCCATTTAGAACGATGTTGGCTGTGGGTTTGTTATATTTGGATTTTATTATGTTGAGGTATGTTCCCTCCAGTCCAATTCTCTCTAGAACTTTAAACATAAAAGCATGTTGAATTTTGTCAAAGGCCTTCTCTGCATCTATTGAATGACCATGTGGTTCTTGTCATTGAGCCCATTTATGTGATTTATGACACTTATTGACTTACGTATATTGAAC
>NW_008338932.1:2856-3524 GCF_000622305.1 Nannospalax galili | reverse complement strand
AAATCTCAAGTGAGTGACGTTCTCTTAAACATTGGGTTTAAATTAATATAAGAAGAAAGACCTAGAAGGGATATTGGCTTGTTTCTGTGAACTTCCAAGACAATTTCAATAGCCTTCAGACATAAATTTGAACAAGCCAACACTGAAGCAATTACCAAGACTAATGTGACAGCTTGAGGCACTTTCTTAGTTGCTCTTGGCCAGTCACAATCCTGCATCTTTTTCTCAAGTTAGTAATACAAGTCCCAGGATGCTTGTCACATTCCAATGGGAATAAAATGAAAATTACAAATGAACTGCCAGTCACCATATTTTGTTCCAAAATGCATCTGTTTGTAAGAATATAATACAATTGCTTGGAAATGGGAAGGTATTTGCATTTCCCCTTGATATTTAAAGCAATCTTTTCCTTTATCCCATTTTAATAATATTTTCTTGAACATGGGGAATGCTTTCAATTCTGTGATTCCAAGCTTTTCTTAATATTTTTTCATGCTTAAATATAAAACAGCCTTTTAAAAAGAGCTCACAAAACTGTAGTAGAAACAATCCATGAAATACAGTGTAGGTATTTTAAATGAGTCACAAAGAATGACTGCATCAGTATGTGGAAAGTGTTTTGTAGAGAATATAACTCTAATATTCGCCCTCCCCTCCTTTTTTTAGTA
>NW_008338932.1:0-1534 GCF_000622305.1 Nannospalax galili | reverse complement strand
AAAAGAGCTCACAAAACTGTAGTAGAAACAATCCATGAAATACAGTGTAGGTATTTTAAATGAGAGTCACAAAGAATGACTGCATCAGTACGTGGAAAGTGTTTTGTAGAGAATATAACTCTAATATTCGCCCTCATCTCCTTTTTTTTAGTAATAGAACCACACTTTAGTTAGACAAGCTTTTCTTAATATTTTTTCATGCTTAAATATAAAACAGCCTTTTAAAAAGAGCTCACAAAACTGTAGTAGAAACAATCCATGAAATACAGTGTAGGTATTTTAAATGAGAGTCACAAAGAATGACTGCATCAGTACGTGGAAAGTGTTTTGTAGAGAATATAACTCTAATATTCGCCCTCATCTCCTTTTTTTTAGTAATAGAACCACACTTTAGTTAGACACATGTCTGCCTAGTTATTGATTATCTAGGCTAGGTATGGTTCTGGCCAATGGGATTTCACCAGAGGTGATCTGTATATCTTTCAGGTGTGCCCGTGTCTCTCTGTGATGGATAATCTTTTTGGTCAAAAAAACAGTATTTTCACATTTATTTTATTCAATTTGTGTGTCTATGTGTGTGTGTGTATGTGTGTCTGTGTGTGTGTGTGTACAAGCACTTGCCACAGTAAGTGTCTGGAGGTCAGAAGACAACTCCAGGAGTCAATTCTTTCCTGCCACCTTGTGGGATCTGGAGATACAAGAGGATGGAACTCAGGTTATCAGGCCTGATGTAAGCACCTCTACCCATGAGAATTACTATGGACTATAAGTTGACAGGGTCTAGAACCACTGAAGGCTTAGGACTCTGGACATGTTGTGAGGGATTATCTAGACTAGGGTAATCAAAGTGGAAAGATGTGCTCTGAATGTGGGCTGCATCATGTCACGGACCAGTCTGCATAGAAAGAAGAATCTAGCATTCACCTCTCTCTGCTTCCTGACTGGATGCACTGTGATCAGCTGCCCTATGCTCCTGCCTCCATGAATAGCTCCCCAAACTACACTGGGGTCACAGACCCTGACAAAGTAGACTATCCCTTCAAATTGGAAGGTGAAACAAACCCTTCCTCCTTTAAGTTGCTGCTTGTTGGGTATTTTGTCACATCAAGGAAAGTAATTAGAACATTAGCCTTTTTTTTCACCTATTTGATAAAAACATAGAAGTGACTGTGGGACCTGGAACATGTACTTTAGATCAGAAAGAGAGAGAAACTATGGGCTAGGGCTGATAGAGCAGAATGACAGGAGGAACCTGAGCCTCTTGAGTCATACACTTCAAGGAGAGGAGGTGCCACAAGAGCCAAGAGAAACACAGAAAGTACAGCTCTATTTGTAAGAACAGTCTAAGCAGGACTCTTGTTCATATAGACAAGTAGAAGAATACAGAAAGATTCAAAGTCAGCTCTGCATATCACTACAGCTAATATAAACGCTTGACAAAGTCATGAAATGAATTTACCAGTGACATCTGTATAGTTGTCATCTGTGTTGGAGACCTCTGTTATGCAAAGTAGAAGCCCCTTCACGACCGGAC
>NW_008338931.1:0-512 GCF_000622305.1 Nannospalax galili | reverse complement strand
AAAAAAATATGTAGGTTCTGGCCAGCATCCAAAAGAAGAAAAGTTATGTCTTTCTGAGCCAGGACTCAGAAAGATGGACATAACCAACAGAACCACATGGCAATTTGTTGGGACTGTGCTAGGGAGTAAGAATTCTGGGAAAGAAAAGGACAGCATCTCATTAAAGAACTAATTATTCCTCCTGTTTTTTTGTTTGTTTGTTTGTTTTTTGGTTTTTTTTTTTTTGTCTTTTTGAGACAGTGTCTCCCCATAGCCCCAGCTGTCTGGAACTATGTAGACCAGGCTGGCCTTGAACTCACAGAGATCTGCCTGTCTCTGCCTACCGAGTGCTGGGATTAAAGGCATGCACCACTATGCCTGGCTTATTTTTTTTTAATTGTTGTTTTTAGATGGGGCCTCACTATGTAGCCCTGGCTGGCCTGGAATTCACTATGTAGACCAGGCTGGCCTGGAATTCAAGGGATTCACCTGCTTCTGCCTCCTGAGTTTTGAGATTAAAGGTATGGGCCACC
>NW_008338930.1:0-559 GCF_000622305.1 Nannospalax galili | reverse complement strand
GGAAGGGGTTAGAATTCAGGTCAGTAAGAAGAAATTTCTAGCAGAGAACTTCGGGAAGTTGTAGTGAATGGAGTTGGTGTTGGGGATCTTGTGTAGGGTCAAAGAGTGGAGCCATTCACTTATTTGCTCATTGATACACATGGATGCCACTGGGGTCAAGTCGAATGTTTTTTTTTTTTTCTGACAGCTTGATAGGAATAAAGGAGGAGAGCTGAATGGTTGTTTGGTGGTTGGTGTCAATGGTGTCAGTGATATTCCAGGGTCCCTTGTTCCTTGAGACATAATTCCTATGTGTGTGTGTGTGTGTGTGTGTGTGTATGATTTTTTTTCCTTTTGGAATATTACCACCTGTAATATTTCAGATTTCAAAACAGTCCTTTCTGACCACAGTCTCCACTCCTTTTCCTCTCCCCATTTCCTCATACCTACCTGCCACCCTATTCTTAATTCTTCTAGCATAACATATGCTGACTCTGCCTATGACTTTTTGTTTTCTTTACTACATTTTCAGCCTATGCTACTCTCATCTCTTGCCTATGGTAATGGGATAGCTACCTAC
>NW_008338929.1:0-270 GCF_000622305.1 Nannospalax galili | reverse complement strand
ATTAATATCCTGCTAAATGGACATAGTATTAAACTGACTCCTAATGACTTAGTGCATCTCTCAGTTCTCACCAGATAAGCTTCTTCTTGCAGCATACGGAGATTAACAAGGAGACGCAAAACCAGTCAATGTGCAGAGACTAAGTACTACTGAATGCTCCGTCTTATATGGGACACTTATACCACACCCTCTCCTCCTAAGGTTCAGGGACTGGTGTGTAAGAGGAGTTGGAAAGGCCATAAGAACCAGAGGTGGTAGATGAATATAAGG
>NW_008338928.1:0-312 GCF_000622305.1 Nannospalax galili | reverse complement strand
GTTCTCTGTTTTTTGAGTTCGTTATAAATTCTGGTTATTAGACCTCTGTCGGATGTGTTGCTGGGGAAGATTTTCTCCCATTTTGTGGGTTTTCTGTTGGCTTCTTTGGTTGTCTCCTTTGATGAACAGAAGCTTTTTAGTTTAATGAGGTCCCATTTGTTAATTCTTGCCCTTGTTTTCCCAGTGTTTTCTTCTAATAGTTTTAGAGTTTCAGGCTTTACATTGAGGTCTTTGAGCCACTTGGAATTGAGTTTTGTGCAGGGTGAAATATAGAGGTTTAGTTTCATTCTTCTACAGGTGGAGATCCAGTTT
>NW_008338927.1:0-341 GCF_000622305.1 Nannospalax galili | reverse complement strand
TTCCTTTCCATTGTCCTGGTTCCTGTAGTTATGTCTGGATACATACTCACCTATAAAGATTTCGTGCTAGGATCCATATATGAGTGAGAACATATGTAGTTTTTTTTTTCTGAGTCTGTGTTATTTCACTTACTATAACAGTTTCTAGTTCCATCCAGTTACCTGCAAATTTCATGATTTCATCTTTCTTTACTACTGAGTAAAACTCCATCCTTTAAATGAACCACATTTTCATTATCCACTTGTCAGTTGAGGGACACTTAGGTTGCTTCTGTCTCTCAGCTATTGTGAAAGAGCAGCAACAAACATGGATGTCCAAGTGTCTCTGCAATAGGATGAGT
>NW_008338926.1:2368-3255 GCF_000622305.1 Nannospalax galili | reverse complement strand
GGCAATGCATCTGGAACAAACTACTTCCTCCCCATCAACCACCTATAATCTTAAGATGTTGCAAATTATTACCATCAGTATGATAATTATCCTCCCACAGGGGTGCCATTCATAATTCCCTAGACAAGCCAAAGTTTAAGGCCGGTTTGCCCCAGATGCTCCTCTGAGTGCCTCTGTCTATAGAGAGCCTTTACCAAACACAACTTGGTATTGACAGAAACTAGAATGTTTTGTAGAAGTGGCATGGAAAATGAGTTCACAGCACAACAAATAAGTGGTTTAGTTAAGGGACTGTTAAGTGGTCAGGAAAATTGGTATTAGAAATAGAGGATACTATTTTTTCTGGTTTACAAACAAGAACTCTCTGCCACTGAAAGTATGAGCTACATAGCTCTCTGTCACTGAGATTCAATCCTGATAGCACAGAGATGGGGTGCTGATGCCCACCACAGTCTGCTGTTATGTCTGTGTTTCTGGATGTGAAAAGAAGGAAAGAAGGATACAGTGAAGTCTTTCTGGGCCCTTGTATCAAAAATTCCTCAATGATCTTACAATCTCCACTGTGTCTCTGAGGAACAATTGCAGGTGGAGATACCACCAGAAAAAGCAGCTGGGCAGCCCAGCCTCCCACTTTTGCTTCCCTGATGGTGTCTATTATAACTTGAATCAGTGGAGGGGTCTTTACTGATATTATTGACTATAATGGATAATTAGTAAGTACGAAGTTATAAAAACTATTTTTTAGGGAAAGAATATTAAAATTTTCTTCAGGAAACCATATTCAAAGTAGAAACTTGCAGATAAACATATATGGAGATTGACAAGATTGGGCCTGAGAATCACAAAACAATTGTTTACAATAATTTCTTTGTGTCTCTGTCTTATTT
>NW_008338926.1:0-2129 GCF_000622305.1 Nannospalax galili | reverse complement strand
ATTGTTTACAATAGTTTCTTTGTGTCTCTGTCTTATTTTTTCCTTTCATGGAAACAAAAAGTTTTGCTTCAATATAAAAACACTGGCTTGTGGGTTTAAATTGATTTTTTAAACTCTGTTACAAAAGGTCAGTGACTATGAACCCAAGTATGAAGTAGCAATAGTTTCTGGAATGGGGAATTTGGTTATTAAACAAAAGAAAAAAGAGAGACCACCTTGCATCACTAAAGGCAAAACAAGCACATGCTTCCAACCTACATGTCAGGAAGAATGTTGATCCTTTTGGCTTTAGTGTTGGAGAAACATTATGAGAATGTTTGTTTTCTTGACACTATAAAGTGATTTCTTATATCCAAATAAGACAGGAACACAACTCCTTTGAAAAAAAAAATACAAAGGTTAATTATTTGTGAGATTGTCCTACAGCAATCTGAGTGAACTCTGATGGTTCCGAATCAGACTTTGAAAACTAAGGTTGCATAAAGGTATAGCTGATACGGGCAAAGCCAAAGAGTGAAATGGTTTCAGTTTTCTTGTTGAAACTAAGCAAAAAACATTTAGTTCCTGCTCAGAGTCTAAACTAAGGCAGATGACATTTACAGAGAGAATGAATCTATCTCATCAGCTCAGAATACCTGCCATGATCTATCACTTCAAATATATTAAAATGAGAAACCCACACACAGAGCCTAGAGAAAAACGAAATTTAGAGGTCAGGACTAAATTTATTATTTGGAAGAGAAGTGAGTTTAAAACACATCTATTAACTCTTAGATAGTAATGGTACACAGCTGTGCTTCCTGACTCTTACCTGACAAGGTAAATATGACCTAATGTTCTAGAGGCTTGTTCCATACATGTGGTGGCTGTGACATTGCCATGGATCCAAGAACTATGCTTTTTAAAAAAATTAAAAAATGATTAGTTTTGGAAGTACCAGTAGAGAACTCAGAAAATGGAATGGAGGGTGTTTCCTCCATGAGTGCTTGTCGTATGATCTAAACATCTCTTGTCAATTTTAACTTAAGACAGGAAACACAGCTAGCATCTGAGTTCACAGATGACATTCTCTTGGTTTAAACTTTTTGTCTCTTGACAGTCTAGTGTTGAGAGTTTCAGTACCAGAAGCTGGTGGAGAGCGAAGTTGTTAATTATGATTTGTACATTTATTTCCATATTAGGATTTTAAAAAAATTGATTTATAATACAAAACTATAGAGGGACCAAGAGATCCAGAGTGATGGAAAGGTAAAGAAATCATGTGGGAAAGTTTCCATTACCCCATACCCATCTCATATAGGGTAAATATGGTACAGTGCAGAGGGAAAATGATTTGTGAATTCAGTAGCATTCTGTTTTCTTCTGCCTCCCATTTTACAAGTAGTGGGTCATCACTGGATAGAAAGAACATGAACATACTTACACTCAGACAGTCCTGCATTCAATCTGGCCCTGGCACTCACTGATTCATGGACAGACTACACCCATCTTCTGATGACTGGATCTCTGCACTGTGAAATGCAGCACTGAGGATATAAAGGGTGATCTGAAAGTTTTGCTAATTGATATACTGTGCAGGGTACATTTATAAAGAACACTCATCTATTTAGGTATCCTTAAGAATGGTGCTGGGGGAGGGGTGCTGGAGAGATGGCTTAGTGATTTAAGGGCACTGGCTGCTCTTACAGAGGACCCTGGTTTGATTACCTGTATGCACATACGGGGACCATCTGTAAACTACAGTTTCAGGGAATATGAAGCCCATTTCTGAACTCCAAGGGCAAAGCGTAATGACACAGGTACTCATACACACATGCAGGCAATATACTCACACACATAAAATAAATAAAATATATTTAATTAAAAAATAATGGTGCTGTGACTAGTGTGAGTCCAAGTCTACCCGGTGGGCAGAGGGCCCTCCCATCTGTTCCTCTGCTGATCCAAACCTTCCACACAGTTTGCCATGGATGAAGATATCATAGGGCTCATTGCCAAAAATGGACTCTGGGATGTGCAAAGCTGACTTCTTTGTGGGGGATGATGCTTCCCAGTCTGTCTTCCTTCAATCTTGGGCGGCCAGAAGCACCAGGGTGTGATGGTGGGCATGGGTCAGAAGGACTCCTATG
>NW_008338925.1:0-436 GCF_000622305.1 Nannospalax galili | reverse complement strand
CAAAAGAGGTAGGACCATAGGAGAAGGGTATTATTAAGGGAGAAAGTGGGGAGATGGGGGCACCTAAGTGGGAAAACCATGATGGATGGATGAGACAATGTGAGAGATTAAAGAATGCCTAGCTAGTTTTGAAAAACAGTGTGAACCATATTACTCCTACAACCTACTGACAAATTATACATAGCAGATCAAGAATTATATGTCTAGGTAAGGTTTATCTGAGAAAAATCTGTCTTTTCCCAAGATATATCTACATGACACACAGTAATTAAAAGTACCAGACTGGTGGAACTAACCTTCTTGGATGTTTAACAGACATACTTTGAGGCTTATACTAATTTGGTCAGAGGGACATAAAGGAGAGTTGCCCGCCTAGGTCGACTACTTCCAGGGGACTATGAGCATCTCTCTAAATGTCCTGTAATTGTGGTGGGTC
>NW_008338924.1:0-298 GCF_000622305.1 Nannospalax galili | reverse complement strand
CTTCCTGATCTTTTTCACCCAGAACAACTTAGTGCCTTTCTTGGGACCCAGGAGCACAATTTCTGGACCTGGCCCTACCCTCACCTCTCTCTGCTTCCCGGGACCTGCACCACTGGCTAACTCTCATAGCCTGCACTCCCATCCTCAGACCTCTTGGGGTAAGTCTATAGCACAGCCCTCTGCCTTTGACTCCCCAAGCCACATTCACCCTTCCGTCTCCCCCGCTGTTCTCTACTACTAGATTGGGCCCTGTGCCATTCCTAGTCCTGGGGCCTCAGACACCTGGGGAACCAATCCT
>NW_008338923.1:561-663 GCF_000622305.1 Nannospalax galili | reverse complement strand
TTCTTGCCATAAACATGCAGTTGGTGTATATGATGTTTTTATTATTATTAATTCCCATGGTGCTTTAAAATCAACTTTTTTATCTTAGCTGTCTGTAGTTTA
>NW_008338923.1:0-517 GCF_000622305.1 Nannospalax galili | reverse complement strand
TTTCAGTCCTGCCTTCCAGGGACTGGAACAGGATGGAGGCCATACCAGCCATCACCTGTCAACAGAAGAGCTGTGCGTGGTATCCAAAAGGCTTCAGAGCAGAAGCTACAGGCCCCTCCATCTACCTGCTGGGTGCACATCAGCACAGGGAGCAGGAGGGACATGCTGATGAACAGGCTAAGGGTTATTCTACATCATGGAAGGGATGTTGGGCTCCTGTCTCTTCCTAAAAGCAAAATGGGTTTTTTTTTTCTTGGAAGGAAGGAAACAAAAAAGATTTGGGACTAATTCAGTCATCCATCCAACCATCCATCTATTCATCCAGTCATTCAATCATCTATGCATTCATCCTTCACCTATTCACCTATCCTTCCATCTGTTCATATTTCCTACCCACCACTTGACATAAAGTTGGACTATTTTTCATCCCCTGAGGAAGTACTTTCCATTGATACATTTGAAAAGTTTGTTTTAAATTAGTTGATGGAACACTGAGAGCAAATCTCTGAGAATCCTC
>NW_008338922.1:0-463 GCF_000622305.1 Nannospalax galili | reverse complement strand
ACTAGAAGAAGCTCTAATCACCACATGAACACATGGAGATTAAACAACACATTCCTAAATGAAGAGTGGGTCAAAAGAAAAATTAAGAAAGATGTGAAAGTATTCCTGCAACTAAATGCAAAGGACAATACAACATGACAAAACCTCTGGGACACGCTGAAAGCTGTCCTTAGAGGGAAAGCTCTAAGTAACTACATTAAAAAATCAGAAAGAACACAGATGAATGACTTAACATTGCAACTCAAGACACTTGAAAAGCAACAACAAATGAAACCCAAACCCAGCAGACAAGAAGAAATAACAAAAACCAGGGCAGAAATTAATGAAATCGAAACAAAGAAAACAATACAAAGAATCAACAAATCCAAGAGTTGGTTCTTTGAAAAGATAAACAAGATTGAGAGACCGCTAACCCAGTTAACCAAAAGAAAGAGAGAGCACCCCCAAATCAACAAAATCAGAG
>NW_008338921.1:0-360 GCF_000622305.1 Nannospalax galili | reverse complement strand
TTAAGCAAGAAGAGATGTGTCAGGCGCTGATGCTTAAATTACAAAAGCTTAGAATAGGTAGAGGTAGCGAGGCCATTGTAGATAGAGAAAGAGCAGATAGAGAAAGAGCTCACCCAGCCCCCAGGGGGCCTGGCCTTCATTCATATAAAGAGGGTTTTAATGAAACTGATAGATTTTCCTCCAATATGGAGGCTTTTCCCATAACGGAAACAGTAGATGACCAGAGGCAGGCATGGCGACATCACAGAATGCTTGAATTTCCACTAATCAAAGAATTGAAGACTGCTGTGTCACAGTATGGCACTACTACTCCGTATACCTTGGCTATCTTAGAAGGTGAGGCTGAGAAGTGGCTAACTC
>NW_008338920.1:2379-3524 GCF_000622305.1 Nannospalax galili | reverse complement strand
CTGCTCGAGGGTAAGCAAATAGTCCCCTCCTCTTGTGGGGACCTAAAGGCCCGGCCTCGCCAAGATCGCACTGAGAGGATATTACTGGGGCATGGCCTGACTTGTTTCAAAGATCATCAGATTGGATGCCTCCATAAGCTTTCATGGGCTCCTGCCTGCATGCATGCATTGACCTTTAAGCTGATTGGAGAACTATGAGGGGTTGGGGAGTTATAAGCACCCTGCCTTGCTGCAATAAACGAGTGTGGCATGACTAGACTCCCCATTGTGTCCAATTGTTCCTGGTGCTGAGGGTGGCAGGGGATGGTGAATGGCACACTTACTCATCCCCAATCATCCTTGCATGGGGATTGCTGGCTCAATCCCCCCACAACTGGTGCCCAGTGTGGTGCTCGAAGGTAGGTGAAAAGAAAAGGATTGGGGCCAATTGAGAGTCTGGGGTAAGCGAGACCTGAAAAATGGTTAATGCAATTAATAAGCCTGAGGACATGGCGCTTAAGGCACTGAGAGATATGCTTAAAAGTAGGGGATTGGATCTGTCAGATGCAGTAGCTCAAAAGGTTTTGGCAGAGGCTGTCCATTTGGCTCCCTGGCTACTTGGGGCTAATGTTTTTACTGGGGATACATGGGAACATGTGGAACGCCTAGCTCAACAAAGGGAGGTTCAATTGGGGATTGATCTGCCACCGGGGTTCTACCCTACTATCTTGGCCTTAAAGGCATGCTTTTGGCCCAAGAGCCCTAAGCCCTTGTTGCCACCTCCTGACAAGCCTTCATAAACCCTGGAATGGGAATTATGGGAAGAGTTGGAGGAAGAACGCGGAAATGCAACAGAAGTAAAACCAAAAGCAGCCAAAGTAACAAGCAGCCCCTTGGGCATGCCCTGGCCAGCTTCAGGGCCTCCTGGGACCCATGAAAACCGTCCCCATTCTCAGGACCCGTGGGTTCCTTTTTCAGATGGAGAGCAAAAATACAGGGAGATAAACAAAAATGATCCTGGGGATCGGCCACCCTCTTATCCTGGCCCCACTCAGGAGGCTTCTGTGAGGCCATGGGTGCAAGCATATCCTATTAATGTAAACCCAGGAGGTGCTCGCCCTGACTCCTGGTATCCCTGGGAGGTGAAGGATTTAAAGTAATTTAAC
>NW_008338920.1:0-1433 GCF_000622305.1 Nannospalax galili | reverse complement strand
AAAGAAGAAAAACGGATTGGGGCCTATTGGGAAGTTAGGAGTAAGCGGGACCTGGAAAGATGGGTAACGCAATCAATAAGCCTGAGGACCCACCGCTTAAAGTGCTGAGAGGTATGCTTAAAAGCAGGGGATTGGATCTGTCAAATCCAGTAGCTCAAAATGTTTGGGCAGAGCCTGTTCATTTGGCTCCCTGGTTACTTGGGGCTCATATTTTTATTGGGGATACATGGAATCATGGGAGGAGTTTGAAGAAGAATGCAGAAATGCAACAGAAGTGAAACCAAAAGCAGCCAAAGTAAGAAGCGGCACCTCGGGCATGCCCTGGCCAGCTTCAGGGCCTCCCAGGACCCATGAATACAGAACCCATGGATGCCTTTTTCAGAAGGGTGTGGTGGAGCGGAGTGCACGGGGTCGGAGGTGAAAGCTGCCCAACCGACCTACCTTGAACTAAGGTGTGCACGAGTCAGGGTCCCACGTGAAAGCGGGGTGGAAGACCCCCCCCCAGCCAGTGACTGGCAACAGCCAAAGGGCACATTTAAAAAAAAATCCCACTGTTGGCTGTGCACCGCTACTGATTCTGGGACGGCTGGGAGGGCCTGGTTCGGTGAAGGTGGCTGCAGGAGGCCCGTCCCGTCTGGTCCATGGGCGGCTGGGGATCCACCCCACCCCCGAGTGCTATAGCCCCACCAGCAGCAGCACTCACTGAATCCCGGGGCCGAGAGAGCCTTTAGTAAAAGCCTATAATGTTTTCACTGATGGGGGCAGATTTGGAGCTGCAGTGGTAGTATACCCAGGGGCAGATGAAAAAACAAAAAGATATGTCCACACTTGTGATGGCTCAGCTCAATTCAAGGAACTCATGGCCATTGCTTTAGCATTAACAAAGGTAAGTGAGCCCATGAATTTGTTTTCTGAAAGTCTGTATGTAGTCAATCTTGTTCCAGGGCTATTAGGTTCTCATATCTGGCTGGACGGGAACCCCATTACTCCCTTGATGATTCAAACTCATAAAAACCTTAAGGAGAGAGAAGCCCCTATCTTCTTAAAGCATCTTAGGGGGCACCTGCCGGTGGCAGCCGGCCAAGACGGACAGTACCTGAAAGGGGGAGTGAGGATAGAAAGAAAAAATAAGAGACAGAGAAAAAGATACTTGGGAGGACTGACAGTAGATACTGCAGCCTGGGTTTATTTCAGCTCCACCTTTTTATACAGAAGAACTCAATTAGTTTCCACAGCTGTTTTCCCCACCTGTATCTAAGGGTCAAGGAGCGGTCAGATACTTCAAAGGCTTCTTTGATCTTTTTGTTTTCCACTATTGCCTTAAGGTCAGGTGTTGTGAGGCTCTCTATATAAACACATTCCTCCTGATTAGGCAAATTAGATACTGGTGTACATAACACAAACTCAGTAAACAAGCCTGCCACAGCTCAATG
>NW_008338919.1:0-515 GCF_000622305.1 Nannospalax galili | reverse complement strand
CTTTGATCATAACCACTTCTTTATTCACCAAACTTGGTGTCCATTTTTTTTAACCTGAATGCAATTTGTGCTATCCAAACACTCTCAGGTTTGGGGGGCATACACTGGGTTCTGGATCATGGCCAACCTACTTAGGGCTATATCCTTAAAGAACAGCAACTCTCCCTCTTGCAGAAACTGTGACTTGCCATTAGCACCTCAATAAAGGATAGTGGTTTATGCCCACTTCCCTCACTTAATCCTCCCCCTCAAGTGTAATTACAGATTATTTTAAAATAGTTGTAATACTAAAAAGTATACTCATAGCCGGACATGGTGGCACAAGCCTTTAATCCTAGCACTTTGGAAGCAGATGTAGGCAGATCTTTGTGATTTCCATGTCAGCAGGTCTATACAATGAGTTCAAGGCCAGCTGGGGCTATAGGGAGACACTGTCTTAAAAGGACAAAAAAAATTGTAGCTGTAGAGATAACTCAGCAGTTAAGACCACTGACTGCTCTTGCAGAGGACCTGGA
>NW_008338918.1:0-504 GCF_000622305.1 Nannospalax galili | reverse complement strand
TTTTTTGGTTGTATCTTTACCTGGATTTGGTATTAGAGTGATGCTGGCTTCCTAGAAGGAAATTGGAAGTTCTCCCTCCATTTCTATCTTTTTGAATAAATTGGGTAGTATTGGATGTAGGTCTTCTTTAAATGTCTGATAGAATTCTGCTGTAAATCCATGTGGTCCTTGGAGGTTTTATATTACTGTTTCAATTTCTTTTTGTGTTATGGGTCTGTTTAAGCTGTTAATTTCTTCTTGGTTTAGTTTTGGTGGTTCCCATGCCTTTAGATATCCGTTCACTTCTTTTAGGTTTTCAAATGTAGTAGCATATGTTTTTAAAGTATTCGCTTATAATGTTCTGAATCTTTCTGGTGTCTGTTGTGATGTTTCCCCTTTCATCTCTGATTTTGTTGATTTGGAGGTGCTCTTTCTTTCTTTTGGTTAACTGGGCTAACGGTCTGCTAATCTTGGTTATCTTTTCAAAGAACCAGCTCTTGGATTCATTGGTTCTTTGTATTGTTT
>NW_008338917.1:0-736 GCF_000622305.1 Nannospalax galili | reverse complement strand
TATACAAATTTACAGGGAAAAAGAGCAAATGGGGCAGAAAGAAATAAAGAGCATACAGGATGGTTGAAAAAGAGCCTTAGGAAGATAAATATTGGAGCCTTGGCATGTGATGGAGAGGATCCCATTGATAAGGAGATTAAAGTGATTAAGGAGGGGCCTAGAGATTCAAACTTGAACAATGGAGAGAGTGCCTCGAGGGCAAGACCACATCCAGTTAAGCCTCCAACTTGTGAAAGGAAAATGCTGCAGGGACCACTGAAGAGAAGAGCTTCTAAAACGGATAAAGCAGGCTGAGGTCCATCTAAAACTAACAGTCAGACATGGAAGTGTTGCTCACCTGGTGCTGGCTTTAGAGGCATGAAAGATGGAAGAGTGAAGGGGTCGTCAATTCTTCCCCTGAAGTTTCAGAGAACCTTGGAAGCCAGGTAGGATGAAGCAGAGGTTCCCCTGCCTAGAAGAGGCAGTGGTAGGCCATTGTTTGCAGCTGTGAAGGTGAACCCTGGTTGGCAATGGAGAATGCAAGACGTTTGTAATGCCAGAGCTGTGAGGCATCTGCCAAGAAGACCTGCACACAGGGATTGGTACCAGCACAAGAGCGAGATGTATGTTCCATGCAGCAAAGCTAAAGAGGCTGAGCCATCTAAGCCCCTTGGAAGTAAAGCCCCAGAAGTTGGATATGGAACTCCTGGATTTGGTGTTTGACCTGCTGGTTTTTGGCCTTGTATTGGTCCAGTAT
>NW_008338916.1:0-602 GCF_000622305.1 Nannospalax galili | reverse complement strand
CCTACAATCAAGCCCAGGGCAAGGAGGAATCGAGGAAGACTGAAATCTGTGGTGCATAAACTACAAAAGCTGAGTGTGTCTCCTCCACAGGCCCAATCAACACAGGAAGCCAATCTGCCCACCTGGGGACAAGTGAAAAAATTAACTCGTGAAGCAGAAAATACTGTGGTTGCTTCAGGGCAACCTTTGACAAAAGAAAATATGTTTCTTGCAATTCTTGCTGTTCTGACTGTACAAGAGTCAACTGCTTCGGGGGAGATTTATTGGGCATATGTACCTAAACCCCGCCTCTTTTGCATCCTGTGGGATGGGGAGATGGATTACAAATTAAAATAATGACTAACTATAGCCAACTTTTAGGTGGGTCTGAAGATTTTAGGACTTCTCATTTAACTTCTGAAATTATTAATTATGAAGGAATGTCAGATACCACTCCCATTTGTGTAAATTTAAAAGGGCAAGCGATGCCTGGAGGCTCACCTATTAATTATAGAACCTTCTACACAGATGCTCCAGATCGCTCTCCTGATTTAAGTACGAATGATAACCAAAAGAGTAAGGGAGATAAGAAAAGATTAATGTGGGAATTGGGTATGCTGACT
>NW_008338915.1:0-699 GCF_000622305.1 Nannospalax galili | reverse complement strand
CAAAGCTGTCCTCTGACCTCCACATGCATACATATTTCCACACACATAAAAGTGTGATAATTTGGTCCAAGGTAATGTATCTACCTCTCCACTAGTATTTTGATAAATGACATTAGATGAGATTGTCAGCTGAGATTCAAACAGTCTGCAGGGAAAGACCCATCAATTTCCAACTCAGGGAAATTAATGAATTCTAATGAGCCACTCTGGGTTGATTATCAAACAGCTTTTGACTTCTGTGCCTCCCTCAGATGTGTGCTTGGCAGTGAGTGATGGGTGTTTTGGCTTTCCTAATTTGACCCTATATAGCAATCAAGAACCAGCTGTTAGCATGTTGACCAGAAGCAAGTGATTTTCAGGGCTGCTAAAGGATATACACACAGATTGTCTGTGTGTTCATGAGTCTGAAGGTACACACATGTGCATGTATGTGGAGGCCAGAGACAAGCCAAGGGGTCATTCCACAGGCTCTGTCCACATTTTTCCTCAAACAGTGTTTTAGTTTCATTCTTTTACTATGACTAACACTATGGCCAAAGGCAGCTGAGGGGAGGAAAGGGTTTATTTAGCTTACACTTCGGGTCACAGTCCATCACTGAGGGAACTCATGGCAGGAACTTGAACCATTTCAAGGTACCAAGAGATTTTCCATTATTTTTCTATTACTCTTCTACAGCTCCAGTATGCCTTCACCTATTT
>NW_008338914.1:0-610 GCF_000622305.1 Nannospalax galili | reverse complement strand
CACACGTTAAAATGACAGAACTAATCCTTCTTTAGTATCCTGTTTAGACCACGCTAGGTACCATTCTACAATATATTACAGAATCGTACCTAAAGTGGCCGTACACACACACACACACACATACACACACACACACAAAACACATACACATATACACTCACATATACATGCACTTTTATGGGCTATTAATTCCCTGAGAACGCTTACTTTCATTCTCTGCATATTTCCATTAAAAAAAATATAGCAAACATTAGACCTAAAAATAAACTCCATGGAACAATGACCATAATTTGAACTGAGCACTCTCAGACTGCCAAAAGTGGCATCATTACTTCAAAGTAAAATCATGACATGTTGATTTAAAAAAGGAAATCCTCAATGTTCCTATAGAAACACAAAAAAACCCCAATATATTCAACAAGATCCTGAACAATAGAAGAGCTATTGGAGGTGTCATCATCAGATTCCAAATTATATAGGGTGTCATATATTACAAATGACATTGCCATAACAATTGCATCGTATAGCATAAAAAGAGAAATATTGAGCAATGGAATACAATTGAGAGCCCATATTTAAGAACTTGTGTTTCTCAAATCCGTGTCAGCTG
>NW_008338913.1:0-1039 GCF_000622305.1 Nannospalax galili | reverse complement strand
TGCAAACAGGTCCACTTCTGTCTTTCCTCCTGTCACTTCCTATGTGTTAAGGTTCAGATAGTCCCGTCCCCTCACCAACAGGGCCTCACAGCAAGCCCCTGAGAAACAAGAACCTAGTTAATAAGAACCCTGGTCTTTGAAGTCAAGAGAAGCAGACTTTTGGCCAACACAACAGGCTTCCCCTTTGATCTCTAAAGAGGACAGGTTTTAACAGTCCTGCTCCCCGCTCCCCCAACTTAAAAAAAATACATCTTCCTGTCTTCTGCAGGAAGCAGAAGCCTCCCTTTTTAAAAGACCCCAGCTCACGACCCAGGGCAGACATTTTCCCTGCCCAGAAGGGAATCTGTCCCATGTGTTCCTTTGCTAATAAACTCTATTCTACTGGAGTTTTATCTGTGTCCTAGTGCTTTCTCTCGATCAACCGAATTCATCCATCGCCTACTTTACCTATCACTATGAACTTGTATTTTGTTTAATTGTAGAATTTTGAATGGAGCCTTGTTGGTCATTCAGTTCAATCCTTTGTCTGGCCCTACATTATCTTTGTAGATAGCTACCCAGTGTTTGAATACTGCTAGGAGTGGGGAGCTTATTATCAGACTTTCTATGAGAATCTACTAGTTTAGCTCAATGTTAAGTAGGATTTGAAGCCCAGTAGCTTCTCAAGGAAATCATTAATGTTTAAAATCTATCATCAGCCTTGTGCCTTGGATCTAGATCTTCATAATAGGATCTGATGGAGATACTATCCAGTACCAATAGAATGAATTTTTTTTTCTTTTTCTTTTCTTTTGTCTTTTTGAGACAGGGTCTCCCTGTGGCCCCAGCTGGCCTGGAACTCACTATGTAGACCAGGCTGGCCTTGAACTCAGAGAACCGCCTGCCTCTGCTTCCGGAGTGCTGGTTAAGACAAAACTTTACCTCTGTGTTTTGGGAAGTTTTAACATGTAACTGTAGGGAGGTATAGGCATTTGTTTTTGTTATTTGCTTTTTGGGTTTTTGTCATCTGTACAATTCTTATCTCCCTTGGCTTGGGTGC
>NW_008338912.1:0-882 GCF_000622305.1 Nannospalax galili | reverse complement strand
TTGTTCTAATACATCTCTACCTATAATATTTACTGGAAGTTCCAAAACATAGAGTTTAACAACAGCCGTTTGTCCATTCATACTAGAAATTGCTTCATATTTCACACTAACATTAACTACTGATACCGGCTGAGCTCCAACTCCTTTTATATCACACTTCATCATCTGAGTAGTCCAATCAGATGGCCAATCATCTTTTTTAATAATAGTAATATCAGAGACAGTATCAATCAAACCTTTAAAGGATCTATCTTAAATTTTGAAATTAATATGAGGCTGTTGTGTTTGCAGCATTATGGCCCAATTAACTAAAATAGGATTAGTACTTCCAAATCCTCCAATTTCAGCTTTTTAGAAGAGGATCTGATAGGTATAAAAGGAAGAAGAATCAACTGAGCAATCTTATCCCCTATTGTAATAGAATATGAGCTATTGGTAGTAATCAAAATTTGGATTTTACCTTTAAAATCAGAATCAATTACTCCTGGGCTTACTATAATCCCCTTAGCTGTTAAACTTGATTGCCCAATTAACAACCCCCAAGTTCCTATAGGCAATGGACCATAAATACCCGTAGGTATTTTATAAGGAACAGTGGAGGGTGTCAGTGTTATAGTTATGGCTGGGGGAAGATCCATGGCTGCACTGCTGGCGGTTGCTGAGTTGAGCGAAAAGATGTTTGGGTGCCCCCGATGGTTTGTGAGGGACCTTGGGGAAGGCTCCGAACCTCATTTCCAGAACTCTGTGGTCGAGTCGTTGGCACAGGCTGATTATTTCCTGAAAGATCACCGTCAACATCTGTCTTGGATCTACAGTCTTTTGCCCAATGCACACCACGACGACAATGGGGACATTTGCCAGGTGGCCGGGATGGTGCCTTAG
>NW_008338911.1:0-410 GCF_000622305.1 Nannospalax galili | reverse complement strand
AAAAGGTAAACAAGATTGACAGACCACTAGCCCAGTTAACCAAAAGAAAGAGAGTACCTCCAAATCAACAAAATCAGAGATGAAAGGGGCAACTTCACAACTAACACCAGAAAGATACAGAACACTATAAGGGAATACTTTAAAAACCTATATGCTACTAAATTTGAAAACCTAAAAGAAATGGATGCATATCTAAAGGCATGGGAACCAGCAAAACTAAACCAAGAAGAGATTAACAGCTTAAACAGACTCATAACACAAAAAGAAATCGAAACAGTAATACAAAACCTCCTGACTAAAAAAAGCCCAGGACCAGATGGATTTACAGCAGAATTCTATCAGACATATAAGAAAATCTGCATCCAATATTACTTAATTTATTCAAAAAGTTAGAAATGGAGGGAGAACTT
>NW_008338910.1:0-352 GCF_000622305.1 Nannospalax galili | reverse complement strand
GTGGGTACCACTCCTTCGTTCTCACAGGCTTCGAGGCTGCTCCTCTGCTCACCCTGGACTGAGGCCGCTCTTCTGCTTGCCCTGCGCTGCCTCCTGTCATCGCTGTTTCTGCCTGGTCCTGGACCCCAGGGCTGGTGAGGAGACTGTGTCAGTGGAGCCGCATTCAGACACAGGAGACCAGGTTCAGTGACACAGGTCTGGTTTATTGCAGGAAGGCACAAGCTTATATAGGGGTAGTGGTCCAATCACAGCACAGCAAGTAGGATACCTTATTAGTATAACAGGTTTAGCGCCTTATCAGAGTACAGCAAGTAGGATACCTTATTAGCATAACAGACTTAGCATTCTATTA
>NW_008338909.1:0-310 GCF_000622305.1 Nannospalax galili | reverse complement strand
TTCCTGTCTGCCATCCCTGTTCTCCCAGTCATTCCACTACCAGTTCATCACCTACATTGCCACCAATGTACCCTCCCCAAAATGCAGTACCTCACAACACAATCTCTTTGATTAAAGCCCTCCAGTTCATCATCCTCCACAAAATTCCATCCCCCAGGAGTATACTTGACCTCCAGACTCATTAGTTTGCTCACATTCAACACACACACACACACACACACACACACACACACACACACATGTATATATAGCCTTTTGTATGGCACTCTTACCCCTATGAAATGATATTGTATGTAGAACATATTCCCCA
>NW_008338908.1:0-421 GCF_000622305.1 Nannospalax galili | reverse complement strand
GTCTTTTGACTGGGGAGTTCAGTCAATTAATGTTTAAAGTTATTAATGAAACATGAGTATTGAATCCGGTCTTTTTTTTGTTTATATTCTTGCTATAGCTGTACTTTTACACTGTTATACCCTTGTTGGAATTCTTTCTGCAACCCCTTGGGTATAGCCATTCCTTTCTTCAGCTCTTTGTATTGCTCCCAGAATTCTCTGAAGGGCTGGTTTTGTGGACAAGAATTCCTTCAGCCTATTTATGTCATGGAAGATTTTTCTTTCCCCTTCAACTATAATAGACATTTTGGCTAGATATAGTAATCTGGGTTGGCATCTGTGGTCATTTAACACTGGGAATACTTTGGTCCAGGCTCTTCTAGGTTTCATAGTTTGCATTGAAAAGTCATTTGTGATCCTAATGGGTTTTCCTTTATATGTG
>NW_008338907.1:0-862 GCF_000622305.1 Nannospalax galili | reverse complement strand
TATTGCTCCAATATGATATCAAAACGCTACAATATGACTCCCCAATGTTCCCTTATAACATCACAATGCTCCAATTTCCTAACACTATTGTCCCAAATGTGCCATCACAGTGTTACAATATGACTTCACAATGTTTCATTGTTACATCACAATGCTCCATGGTGCCAATACTCTGTTACAATATGACTGCAAAATGTACCAATGTGCAATTGTAGTGCTCCAATGTGACATCACAATGCTTTAATCTGCCAACACCGTAGGTCCATGTGCTAGTATATTGCTCCAATATGCCAACAATGTTACAATATGACTTCTGAATGTACCCTTGTGACACCACAATGCTCGAATGTGACATCACAATGCTCTGATATGCCAAATCTATCACCCCATGTGCCATTATATAGCCACAATTTGGCATCACAGTGTTACAATATAACTTCGCTATGTTACATTTTCATCTCACAATGCTCCATTGTACCATCACAATGTTACATTATAATTTCACAATGTTTGCTTTTGTCATCACAGTGTTCCACAATGTTACATTATGAATTCGCAATGTTCGAATGTGTCATCACAATGCTCGAGGGTATCATCACAATGCTCCAATGTGAAATCACAATGCTCCAATATGCCATCATAATGCTCCAAAGTTCCAACACTAACATCGCATGTGACATTATATTGCTCCAATGTGTCAGGACAATGTTACAATTTGACATTGCAATGTTCCAATGTGACATCACAATGCTCCAGTGTGACATCACAATGCTCCATGGTGCCATGAAAATGTTACAATATGACTACACAGTGTTCCCTTGTCACATCACAATCCTCAAATGTGACATTACAATGCTCCATG
>NW_008338906.1:0-735 GCF_000622305.1 Nannospalax galili | reverse complement strand
TAACAACACAAGGTAAGAAATTAATCTACTGAATTTTTTGAATGAACAAATCATAAATTAATGACTAATGCCATAAAATGAATTGTGAACAAACTTCCTTTTTTTTCATTGTAAGGTGTTACTGTGTGGATACAGGCTTTTCTTGAGAAACTTACTTTTATAGTTACTTGTTGAAGAGCATATAGTCATCTTGGGCCACCATAGCGAAATGCTAGACTGGATACTTAAGCAACAAAAATTTATGTCTTCATAATTTTGGGGATGGGAAGCAAGCCTTCTGTTGCAGGCCTATGTTACCAGTTACTTAGAGGGGGATTATGAGTTCAAGGCAGTCTCATTGGGCAAGATGGCTCAGCCGTAAAAGCACTTGCTGCCAGGCCTGATGACCTGAGTTTGGTCAGGGGACCAGGGCTAGGGGACCAGCTCCTGCTATTTGTCCTCTGATCTCCACATGTACACTGTGGCCTGTGTGTACCCCCACAATGAATGAATGAATAAATAAAATAACAAAAGGGCTGATATATTAGCTGGGCACCGTGGCACATACCTTTAATCCCAGCACTTGGGTGGTAGAGGCAGAGGCAGGTGGATATCTGTGAGATCAAAGCTTGTAACTATACATACATACATACATACACATGCATATATGTATATATGTGTGTGTATCTATCTATCATCTATCTTTCTTTCTTTCTATCTATCATCTATCTGTCATTATCTATCATTTATCTCTCA
>NW_008338905.1:0-461 GCF_000622305.1 Nannospalax galili | reverse complement strand
TTTAAAGGTTAAAAAACCCATTCAATTTTATGTCTTACAGGGCTTATACTGGGTTCAATTTTTTTTATAACTGTATTAACTCGACTGTGAACCTAGAAACTTGTACCCCCTCATTTTGAAACAGGTGTATTCTTTTCTTACTCTGGAATGTGTTAATGAATATGTTAAAGCTGTAATGAAATGCTTCTTCTAATCATGTGGTTATTAAATTAAAAAAGTTATTTGAAGCATATAAATTTCTCCTTAATAATTGGTAGATGTGAAAAACATTACCGTTGAAATCTACCCGATGACTTCATATCCATGCTCTGATGCCAAGGATCTCAGAAAGTAACTGTCTGTGACTAGTAATAATCAGATATATAGAGATCAGAAACACATGTGCAAACATCTTAATGTCAACTACATTAAAAATGAATTTTTCTATGTGAAACTCTGTATTTTAATAATGAAATGGAGAT
>NW_008338904.1:0-603 GCF_000622305.1 Nannospalax galili | reverse complement strand
GGTGTGACTATAGCTTGCTGGCATAGTGGTCGGAGGAGGACATTTCCAGTTGACACTCCACCCCTTCCTCCAACTCTCTTACATTCTGCAAACCTCTTCCCCCAAAGTCCCTGAGCCTTGGAGCCGTGGTAGGTGTGGGATGATCTTCCTCCCATTGTGGCAAAGCACTGAACTTTTGGATCTCTGCATCATCTGTTTCCCACGGGCTGTTGGTCAGTTTCAGTGGGATTTCATCTGCTATAAAAACACATGCAGCAAGAAGCAAGAACATCTAAATCGTGGCCGCTATAATAACTTAACCTATGGTGTGAACACAAAGCTTGGTTGGTACTTTAGAAGGTGCATCACATCCATCTAACAAAGCAATTGCAGTGGCTTCCCACTGGGGCCTATATTCTCTCCTGCCACAGGGGGTTGGCCAGGTCTACAGTACCAGGTGTGTGTTCCACCCCTAGGAGCGGGCATTATATCCAATGGGAAATTTGCTGGTTGTACATACACTAGAGACTCCACTATTGCACCAGCAAGAACATCTTGTTTGGTATGTTGGTTGTGCAACACGTGGGGACTGTCACTGAGGAGAATTAAAGGGGATTATTTTCC
>NW_008338903.1:11373-13174 GCF_000622305.1 Nannospalax galili | reverse complement strand
TATTGTGCTGCTTAGAACCTTAGCCATATCAATAGTTTAGAAAGTGATCTTACTTTTAGTTACCTAAAAATTTATCCTTATTAAGACCTATATAGCATGAGTAAAAATTAATTTCAGAAGACCTTCCCAACACCTAAAATAACACTATTTTTTCTTAACTTAAGAGAGCACGAGCTCTTCAAACTTCAGAACACCTACGTGGATAGCAATTTGTGACATGACAAGAGAGAATAATACTTAAAAGAAGACCAACACACTAATGCCTAAGGAAATTAAATATATTAATCAAAACTTAAAGCCATTTCATTAAAAAACCTTTCAATATATTTGGCATAGACACAATACGTATCAACACACTAAAAGCCACATATGATAAATCTTACGATACTTGCTATTGGATGGGAAAAGGTTGAAGACTTTCAGTTCTAGAGCAGTAGATGTGTCAATTTACATCCATCTTATTCTCTCTTGTCATGTCAGATTGTTTAATATTTTCATAATTTGATTCATTTGATATTTTCACAATTTGACTAAATTACTGATAAAAGAAGAAAAAACAGACATGATCTTCAAAATTTAAGAAGATACAGTAATACTTATCATTTCTTTTGTGTGTGAAAGTTTTGTGTATGTGTTGTGTGTGTTTTACGTATGTGTTTGCTCAGGTGATTATATTTGAAAGACAGAGGAGGATTCAGATGTTTTGCTCTATCACTCCAACCTTATTTCTGTGAAACAGAATCTCTTATTGAACTCAAATTTCATCATTTCAATTAAACTGTTAAGATTGTAACCTCACTTCTCTGGATCCACCTGTCTCTACCCACAGCACTGAGATGAAAATCATGTAAGATCATGACCCAGCTTTTACATGAGTGCTGCAAATTTGAACTCATGTCTTCATTCTTGTACAGTAAACACTCCTAACCAAAGGGCCTTCACCACAGTCCACAGTCATTATTTCAAAATGCCTTCTATAAAAGCATTAAATTGAACAACAACAACAACAACAACAACAAAATGTAAGTAAGAAAGGAAGCATCTGTCTTGTTTTTAAAAATGGGATACACGAGACCTCTGGGGACTGCTTGAGAGTGCCTGATACTGGTCTACATGTGGTGAGCTTCTGACATCATACCATGATCATCCCCCTACTTTGGAACCACCCTCAGCACGCCACTGGCCTCAGGGGGAGGCTTCCCTGCTGGCTGGTACTGACACAAATATTTGGAGACTCCTTGATATCACCTGACTTGTCTTTCTCAAATTATGGCCATACCCATCACCCCACTCCTGAACCATCTGCAATCCCTTCCACTATTGCAGTGCTTCCTTACTGCCTAGTAGGGACAAGTACTTCCATCTCCCATCTCCTCTCCTTGGACCTTGGTACTATCCACCTGAGGCTTCTAAAGAACTAACTGCCCTGAGTTTCTTTACCATCCTGGAAAGTTCTGAGTAGCTTTATTGGAGCCACCTCATCCCTCCAATATAAAATCAAAAAAGAGAACCTGAAACCTTAACCAACCAGCTTTTCATGTCCAATCAGAAACAGACAAGGTACATCAGTAATGCAAACAAACAGAATCAGACTTCAAGTAAACAAAGGAAGACTTCAGTTTTGTATGAGAAAGGAATCCACATGTTAAGAACACAATTAAAATATAATAATATGGAAAACTAAAATAATACTTTCCCGACAAACACCACCAGTCCTATATAGGAGTTCTATCATAGCCATAGAAAAATGAGAAGAATCTCAGATCAATGGCACTGACTACATCTTCAATTGACTTGTAGA
>NW_008338903.1:7975-10015 GCF_000622305.1 Nannospalax galili | reverse complement strand
AATGAAATAGAAACAAAGAAAAAATACAGAGAATTAATGCATCTAAGAGCTGCTTCTTTGAAAATACAAACAAGGTAGATGTTACCAGGGTGGAGGTGGGGAAATTGGGAGATTTTGACAGGAAAGCTAAGAGGGAAGTGCATGCAAGGGATCATGTGGGTGGGGATGAGGGATTTTGGGGGAGGGTTTGGATGTGGGTGTTATGGGGGTTGCAGAACAAGGGGATTTAGACTGGGGATCAAGGAGAGAGGTGGGACGGGGTGGGGGAAGAAAAGAGATGACTAGATCTCTGGTGGCATGGGAAGCCAGAGTGAAATTCTTGTCTCAGGAACCCTTTGGGAAATACATATACAGTGTCGGTGTCTGAACATTAGTGCATGCATATACCGAGGTGCTGTATGGCAAGGAGTACAGTGACAGAAAGGAGAGGTCTCCCTTTGATTTATTGGTCAGTGTAGTCCAAGAGACTCCAAACATAACACAGGCTATTGCCAGAGCCGTTGGTTACCTTCTTGAAGATAAGACCCTACTTCTGAAGACAAGAAATACTTCAGACACAGGACTTGGAGCAATGGAGCTGGTAATGTTCTGGAAGCCTTCTCCCTAAAGACTGGCTGTCCTATTTCTACAGGATACTATGCAAGCTCTTAGGGGAGAAAAACAATCAATGGTACAGCAAACAACCTCTATTGGTATAGTAGTGGCTACTACTACAGCTATCTAATTGGGCTTAAGGCTCTCTCGTGGGTGGCACCATAATTATACTCAAATCCACGTAGCTGTAGAGGTCATAGATCCTAGAGAAAACCCTGAATCTATCACATATCTAAACAAATGAAATTTCTTATCATATGCTAAATATGTCTTCTTATATTTGCAAACATGTGTACTGTACACCACACATCAAAGGAGCTTCTTTTTGCAACAGATAAAGGCTATTACAGAGTTCCACAACAGGTCACACACAGTGAATATATGTCTGAGATATTCCGGGCCCTAAGTGACACATCTACACCTATGACTTATGGAACAAGGAGTGGCGAGAATACTAGTGCATCCCTCAGATCTCACCAGTGAAGCTTCCTTACACAACAAAGTGTGATGTACACAGAATTTCACAACTGGCTAAGTTTCAGACAATAAGAGACTAAAGAGTGTTGTCTCTGGATAGGACCCCGTTATTAAAACTCACCCATTCACAGCTCAGGAATCATTGCAACCTGCTTATGTGAATGTGCATCAGTGGGGGGCACTGTGCGCAAGACTCATGCCAACTCAATGAGACAAGGACCCAGCAT
The DNA here is from genome assembly GCF_000622305.1 of Nannospalax galili. NCBI lineage: Eukaryota > Metazoa > Chordata > Mammalia > Rodentia > Spalacidae > Nannospalax > Nannospalax galili. Next base: position 8,717 of record NW_008338903.1, on the reverse strand, counting down.
GGATCAAGGGAAATGGCCAGTATACAGGCCCTAGCCTGGGAACTGTTGGCAGCTGATTACTGCTGGGTGAGGGTGGGTAGATCTTCTTTAAGATGTCTGGATAGGCTAACCATACTCCAGCGAATGAACTTGCACCGAAGGACATCTGAGTACAAATGCTAGACTGGGTAGGACTTACCCTATATGATAGAATGTATGCGGTCTGGTGGGGGTTATGGAGGAGCATGGATGGGGAAGGGGTTTTAATTTTATTAAGAACTATTGCATAAATTCACAAAAATTCAATAAAAATTGTTAAAAACAAAAAAACTTGCTGTTTTATAAATTCCAGGTCCAGATGGATTCTGAGCAGAATTCTTAGAGACATTTTAAGAGCTACAACCATTATTATGTAAATTATTCAAAATGATAGAAACAAAGGGAATATTCCCAAACTCCTTCTATGAATCCAGCATCACTCTAATATGAAAACCAGGAAAATACAACCAAAAAAGAAATTATATCCTTAATGAACATAGATGCAAAGATTCTTAACCAAATATTTGCAAACCATGTACAGACACACATCAAAAAAATCATCCACTGCAAATCAAGTGTGCTTTGTTCCAGAAATGCTAGGATAAGTCAATACGTAGTCAATACATGTTATAAATCACATAAATGAACTCAAATACAAAAAAATCACAGGGTCATCTCAATACATGCAGAATATGCCTTTGACAAACTCCAGCATTCATTCATG
>NW_008338903.1:3967-7174 GCF_000622305.1 Nannospalax galili | reverse complement strand
AATAATAAATAAAATTTAAAAGAGGTCTCTACAATAAATGTAAGAAAGTAGGATAGTGTGCTTTAAGACAATATAGATCTGAAACTTTAAGATCAAGTTACAATCCCTGCTGAAGGATGGGGCATTGAAAAGAGCAGCCTTCAAATCCCTGTCTCACAAAACAGTGCAGGACTAGTGAGAGAGAAGTGGACGGGTCAAAAGTCTAAGCTCTTTACTATGAGGAAAAGCCTCTCAGTCAACAGCCCTTAGCCCACCTCCGTGTCCAGATCAAATAACCCTCAATATCACTAGCTAAAAGAACGGGCCAGGTTAAAGATTTACACCTGGGCTAAAAGATGAAGGTTTAGGCTTTGTCCTAAGAAAGAAAACATTGTGGCCAATAAATTACCAGATAGGCGCTGGTAACGCTGAGTAAAAGTTCAAGCATCCTGCTTTATAAACAGCCACTAGTTGGCACCAGCTAAGAGCTAAATTTCCTCTTTCTTGTCTAATTGTGCCCTAAATCTTTGAATGTAACTGCCAAAACCCACTTGACTGCTATTTCCTTGTAATGTATAAAAACCTTCTGAATTTTTTAATAAAGGGCTTGTTACCAGACCCACAAACCCCAGGATCTTCACCCTGTGTGCCTCTGATCCATCATCTCAGAGCAGGGTCCTCCATAGGGTGGCTACCACAAATAAAATGTTTATATCTTTGAAGAAAGATATTTAGGAAGACATTCAGAGATGGAAGGACCTCCCATGCTCATGGATTGGTAGAATTAATATAGTGAAATTGACCATCCTACTAAAAGCAATATATAGAGTCAATGAAATCCCTATTAAAATCCACATGTCATTCTTCACAGAAATAGAAAAACACCCTAAAATTCAAATGTAGGCAAAAAAGACCCTGGGTAGCCAAATTAATCCTGAGCACAAAGAAAAATGCTGGGGGAATTACCATGCCAGATCTCATACTATGCTACAGAGCTATAGTCATTAAAATAAAAAGCATGGTACCAGCACAAAAACAAACACAGAGATAAATGTAACATAATTAAATGCCCAGACATGAATGCATGCAACTTCCTCTACTTGAAATTTGACAAAGGAGCCAAGAACACACACTAGAGGAAAGAGCATCCTCAACAAATAGTGAGGGCAAAACGGATCTCCACCTGTTCAAGAATAAAACTAGAGCCTTATCTTTCTCCCTGCAGAAAAGTTAACTCTATATGAATCAAATACCTCGATATGAAACCTGAAACTGAAACTGTTAGAGGAAAACATAGGCAGTACCTACAAATATAAGTGTAGGAAAGGATTTTCTAAATCGGCATCAGTTGCTCAGGAATTGAGGTTAACAACCAACAAGTGGGACCTTGTTACAGCAAAAGTAACAACCAAGGAATTAAAGATCAAACCCACAGAGTCGGGGAAAATCTTCAGTGACACATTTGACAGAGGATTAATATTGAGAATATATAATGCAAACAAAGCAAAGAATCAGGAAAACAAAGGAGACAGTTAATAGATGAACTATGGATCTGAAGAGAGGGTTCCCAAGAGAAGAAATAATGATGTTTACTTAACACCTTAAAAATTGTTCAGCATTTTTATTAAGTATGGAAATTCAAATTAAAAACCACTTTAACATTTCATATTACCCATGTTAGACTGCCTTAGATCAAGAGAGCAAATGATACCAAATGCTGGAGGGGATATAGAGAAAAGGGAATGGTCATTCACTGCTGGTAAGATAGCAAACTTGTGCAACCACTATGTAAAGCATTGTGGAGAACACTTAGAACACTAAAAATGAACCCACCATATGACTTATTTATGTTAATCCTTATCATATGCCCAAGGACTCATCTAACTGCAGAGATTCTTGTACAACAATTTTTTCTGGTCATCTTTTCACAATAGCTAAGAAATGGAAACAACATAGGTGTCCCTCAACTGAGGAATGAATAATGAGAATTCAGTAAATTTACACAACTGAATTTTCCTCAGTGGTAAAAAGACAAGGTCATGAAATTTTTAGGTAAATCGATGTAACTAGAAACTGTTATATTAGGTGTAGCAACACTCATAAACAAGCGATATATTTTCTCCCTCATTTGTGGAACCTAGCACCAAATCCTTACATGTTAGTACGTATCCTGATTTTTCCTGCAGGAAGCAGGAAAATGGAAAGGAACCAGAGTTTTAAAGGGAATGAAGTATCCTGAGAGAGAAGAACATTAGGAGACAAGTATTATTTCAGAGGAAATGGGTAAAATGGGGATTTAAAAGGAGTGGGAGAGGGAGAGTTATATAAGGAAGTAACAGGGGTAAAGAGAAAGGAGTTCAAGAGTGGAGGGACCATAGGATACACGTATTATCGAGGTAAAATGAGGAATAAGGGGGTACTTTAACTGGGGAAAAGGTGGTATGATTAGACAGGGAGAGAGGGAGGGAGAGAGAGGAGAGAGAGAGAGATAGAGATAGAGAGAGAGAGAGAGAGGAATCCTGGCTGGTATAAAAATAAAAGGGAAGCTCCTAGCCTGCACTCCTATCCTCAGGCCTCTTGGGATAAGTCTATAGTGCAGTCCTCCGCACCTTGACTCCCCAAGCCACATTCACCCTTCCATCTCCCCGCTGTTCACTACTACTAGTTTGGGACCTGTGCCATGCCTAGTCTTGGGGCCCCAGACTCCGGGGGAACCAATACTGCTTCCTGACCCTTCTCACCCAGACCAACATAGTGCCTTTCTTGGGCCCCAGGAGCACCACTTCTGGACCTGGCCCCGGCCTCACCTCTCTCTACTTCCCTGGTCCTGCAACACCCGCCAGCCTCTTTCTGGGGCTGACAGCCTCTTTCTGGGACTCCAAGGCTTACCTTTCCTCTCCCTGATCCTTTGCATCCAGTACAACCCAGCTATTCAATCCACTCCCTGGGAAATCTTGGGGCTTCTTCCCACCCCATCTGCCTATACATAACTTCATGGCACAGCCACTGCCAGGGTCACAGGTCAGTCGAACACCCAAGTTCCTGAGGCCAAAATCATTCTTAGAAGATTCCAGACCTAAGGAGAGAGTCTGAAAACTTCTGACCCACATTGGAATTGGGCCACCACAGAACTCCTGAAAATAAAATCAATCTGGCCACAACAATAGAAAATCAAATAGAGAACAAGAAGCTTAGACAAACCAGTTCTTCATACCCAAAAAGTAAACC
>NW_008338903.1:0-660 GCF_000622305.1 Nannospalax galili | reverse complement strand
ATTGAGGATTGAGGAAGACATCAGAAGATGGAAGGACCTCCCATGCTCATGTACTGGAAGAATTAATATTGTGAAAATGACCATCTTACCAAGAGTCATATATAGATTCAATGCTATGCCAATCAAAAGACATTTTTCATGTTTCACAGAATTTAAAAAAAAACTATCCTAATATTCATATGGAAGCACAAGAGACCCCGGATAGCCAAAACAACCCTGAGAACTGTATAGCCAAAACAACCTTGAGAACTAAGAGCAATGCTGGGGGGATTACTATACCAGATTTTAAGCTCTACTACAGAGCTATAGTCATAAAAACAATATGGTACTGGCATAAAAATAGACCCATAGACCAATGGAACAAAATTGAAGACCCAAATATGAGGAAATGCAATTTTAGTCACCTGATATTTGACAAAGGGGCAAGAACATTAACAGGAGGAAAGACAGCATGTTCAGCAAATGATGCTGGCAAAACTGCATGTCCACTTGTAGAAGAATGAAACGAAACCCCTATTTTCACCCTGCACAAAAGTCAATTCCAAATGGCTCAAAGACCTCAATGTAAAGCCTGAAATCTGAAACCCTTAGAAGAAAACATTGGGAAACACCTAGAAGATATAGGTGTAGGAAAGGACTTTCTAAACCGGACACCAATAG